>NC_143038.1:54107500-54397500 GCF_057628025.1 Oncorhynchus mykiss | reverse complement strand
GCCTTAAGATCCTCAGCTATAGCAACACGTAGCTCCCCCAAAGCCCGGGTAAGTTCTGTAAGTGTCACGTTGTTGCATGTGCCTCCCGCCATGTCTGTCTCGTTGTTTAGTGGGGAGTAGGCCTCCGCTGTGGATTTATTGTCCTTTGGTCGCTTCTTACTCGGCATTTTCATATAAAAAGTTACAATCTTGTATTAGAAAGAAACGTTTGTTGTAAAAAGTGCCATAAAGTAGGTTAAATTAGATTATTTCGCAAAAAAGTTGCAGTAGCCTCTCACGCACAGCCGTTCACTCCAACATGCTAGCTCCGCCCCCCGTCATGTGCCTTTTTTACTAAGGAGTGGCATCCGTCTGTCCACTCTACCATAAAGGCCTGATTGGTAGAGTGCAGCAGAGATTGTTGCCCTTCTGGAAAGTTCTCCCATCTCCACAGAGGAACTCTGGATCTCTGTCAGAGTGACCATCGGGTTCTTGGTCACCTCCCTGACCAAGGCCCTTCTCCCCCGATTGCTCAGTTTGGTTGGGCAGCCAGCTCTAGGACGAGTCTCGGTGGTTCTAAACTTCTCCCATTTAAGAATGATCCAGGCCACTGTGTTCTTGCAGACAGTCAATGCTGCAGAAATGGTTTGGTACCCTTCACAGATCTGTGCCTCGACACAATCCAGTCTCGGCATTCAACGGACAATTCCTTCGACCTCATGGCTTGGTTTTTACTCTGACATGCACTGTCAACTGTGGGATCTTATATAGACAGGTGTGTGCCTTTCCAAATCTTGAGGTGGATTCCAAGTTCGAGAAACATCTCAAGGATGATCAGTGGAAACAGGATGCACCTGAGCTCAATTTGAAAGTCTCATAGCAAAGGGTCTGAATACTTATGTTAATATGGTATTTCTGTTTTTTAAATGTTTTTATTTAGTCCATTTTAGAATAAGGCTGTAATGTAACAAAATGTGGAAAAGGGGTGTGAATACATTTCGAAGGCACTGTATCTAGTTGAATTCATTAAAACACATAGGGTGTGTCTATATATGACATTGTAAAAAATACTTTTGTTCTTAACTGACTTGCCTAGTTAAATAGAGAAAAATGGATTAAGACATGATTTAAACCAATTGGAGACAGCCCTAAAACCCAGACAGCTTTTAGGGAAACACTTGTGACCTCTCATTGGGTTAAGCCACGGAAGAAGAGTAGCCAGAAATTAAAGCTTAATGTTTCTGCATGACGTCTCATTTTTTATTATTTGCCAACAGGGACAGTTTCATGGTGAACAAGACACTAATTTGCCATTGGATAAATATGGTAAGATGAACACATAGGCCTAGCTAGCTGTCCATTCCCTAGCCTGTAATTTCATTAATTTGTGTGGTATTAAAATAATATCCCGCTAATGTGAAAAATTATATAGAATTGCATCAAATGTTTATAAAAGGCATTTTTTTCCCGGAACTACAAATACGATGATAGATTCATGCAATGTTTTTACTATAAATGTTATCTTTCCACCCTATTCTTGTCCACAGTTGTCTGCAAACCCACAACCTTCTGGCCCTCAGCCCTGTGCGCTATCAAAATTCCTGCGTTGTCATGTAATGCTTACAGGATGAAGAACAGTTTGGTCTGTCCAAGAAGTGAGGGTAAACGGTAGACATGTTTTCTGCTATCCACGTTGTTTTAATTATTATTTAGGGTTTAAAGGAGGGTCAACCTTTTATTCAGTGTCGGGGGTAACTTTCCTTGTTTTCTAATTCTATGGGACCAAATCTTGTTCTAAGCTCTGAGGAGTCTTGTTCTCCACCTTCACTTAGTTGTTTGTGTTTACTGTCTCAGTGTTGAAACACTTTTGTTTTTCCACAGGGAGGCGAACATGTCTCATACAGACTAGACTGGAGTACATATCCTTTGTCCTAAAGGGCAATTAGTTTGCAGCAATCGATATCAAATATGGATGTTTAAAAATGGAACTGTCACCCAGCTTTTATTATTGTGTTATCATTTCTTAATAGTGATCTGCAATTACATGTTTTTAACAAGCAGGAGAGATGGTCCTCATGGCACTGTGTGTGTTCCACAGCTGATTCCTGAACAAAAACAAATCGTAATCTTGTGCCAGACTAGGGGTATCTCTGTGTGTCTTGTTGCTTTAGTCTGATCCCCATCTATTTTCCTAGACTGTTATTAGAGGTCATACTGAACAGGTGCCAAGCACTCTGGGTATTGGACTGAGACAGATAGGCATCAGAAAATCCCTCTCTGACCCAGAGAGAGACTGGAGAAGAGGATGAAGTCAGACTCACTAGATAGTGATGTAGACCAGCTTATCTACAGTATGTAGGAGAGAGGGAGAGGGCAAGTGAATCCCAATGTCTGGAGAAGTGCACTTGTTATTCTGAATCGATTTGTAACTTTGACTGTCATTAACTTTACATTCCTGTAGGAAAACATCCGTCCTCGTGATTTTGTTCGATTTGCATACAAACCTTGTGGTTGCTGTTTACATGTTTGTTCGACTCTGAAATTAGGAGAATAAATTGATCAATGCACTCTCCCCCTTGATGTGAATAAATCCTGGATTTGCCGGAGAGCTCCTTCCCCAGTAGTTTCTAGCCATGAAGGCAGTGTTCTGCTCTGCTTTGGAGTCTAGAGGACTTATTCCGCCTGCATCTCCACTGGTGCTGATCCTGGCTTAATGAACTGTCACCTGGAATAAAGGGGGAGTCTTGCAGCCGTCAGTCACACACTGACTTCACTACGTACCACAGCCTACAATTTCCACCCGCCCACACTTGTTAGGGTTTGCACTGTTCATTCATGTCATTTTACATGTTTTCCCGTTAACATCAGGAGATGCAGTCATTATCTCTGTGTCCCTTAGGCCAGGGTCAAAGGCCAGCGCTGACACACTGTCACACACACTGGCTAAGATACACCAGAAACACAGCTGTGGCGGTATCTAACTCCATCTCTGTCCCCTCACCTAATTACCAGCCCCTCTCCACTTCCCATGACATTCCTGTGACTATTGGCACGTTCAGCAGTTTAACGTTTACCTTCTGTTCATCTACAGTCCCCTTACTCTGCTCTGGTGAACTCCGATGAGTCCTATACGCAGGATGATGAGTTTGCTGTTACACCTCCTAGTTGTTATTTAAAGTATTAGGATAGCCCAGAGTCACCAGCAGAGGTAAGTGTTGTATCTGACGTTATCGCCTGGCATTTTCATCACCAAAATGGCCAGAAAGTTAGTTTCTCACTGTCGATTCTATTATTTTTTTTTTATATCCATATAATGTATATATAATCAACATAACAAACAAATCAGAAGAGTGGCCCAAGTCAGGTGGCTAAAAGACAAAACAATAGACATTTTGACACTTTCACTTAAATGTTTCCCTCTGGGATGGAAAATGATGGCATTTCCTATTTTCATTGTGTTACTGAATCCCATTGGATCAGTATTCATTTGTTTAGTCGCAAAAAATGGATTTGATGACACAGCAGTCAGTGATGTATTGGAATGGTTTATTGATTTAGCCAACTGACTGGATATCGGTTGCCTTTAGTAGCGTATTGAGCTGCAAGCATGACCATGGTAGAATTCAATCTAACCAACACATTGGTATATCACATTGTTTAAATGTTAAATCATATTTGAAGTGGTGTAATAAATGAATGTTTTATAAGCTAAAATGAACATGTTCTGGTGTGTAGGTTTGCTTGTATCTGGCCCAAGATGTCTTGCGGACTGTGTTGCATCTATTCCCTCATGCTCAGGCTTTTCATACTGCGTATTCTGCATCATCTGAGGAGTGGGCGAAGTGTTATTTTTGGTCCCCATCACATCCACAGCTCACAATGACTCAAAGCACACAGCAGAATCCATGAGTGACGCAGTAGCAGATATCGTCAAAGCTCAACAACAAAACAGAGGAGGACTATTATAGAGACCAGAAAGATCCTTCATCACCGGTCAACATTTTATGATGTCCCAAAGATTCTATGCATACAGAAGCCTTTTTCTCTTGGCTATGCATATTGAGGTGTTTAAGTGTCCATACTTTGTGTGTGTGTCTATTAATAGCCAGGAGGACGCTAGTGAGCCCTGTGTTTCACAGATGAAAGAGTAGCCGCTCTGCTTTTCTGGACTCTGCTTATCAATCCATCTGAAAGGAGAGGGAGAGGTCAGGAAGTTGCCTCTAATAGGAGGTCTGAGGCACTGCCAGCTTCCTGTGATCAGAGAAGGGACAACGTACGGCTTCCAGAGATCCTGAACACCCCAAAAAAAACACGCACATCCTCTCCTTCACAACCTCACCACACACACACACACACAAACAACATGTACCTGCACACGCACACACATGTTATGTTCTTCTATCCTCGTGGGAACCTAAAATTAATTACCATTCCAAATTCTATTTACCCTAAATCTATTTACCATAACCCTACCTTAACCCCTAACCCTAAACCTAACCACTAACCCCTTACCCTAATTGTAACCCTAACCCCTAAGCTTAAAATAGCCTTTTTCCTCATGGGGGTGTGGGAAAATGTCCCCACAAGGGAGAATTTTACTATCTTTGTGGGGACCATTTGGGGATTTTAGGTCCCCACAAGAATAGTGTAACCAGTGTATCTCCATTTGATAGTAATGGCACCACTGGGCACTGTAATGGTCTTCCACCTGAAACTTGAGAACATGAGACTTTTAAGACTATTCTACACCATGTTTATGGATGTAACATGTTTAAAAGGCTGTGTGTGTACGTGCATGTGTGCCTGCGGTAGCGAGAGGGAGATGGGAGGCAGCGTTAAGAGTATTTCAGAATGGGCACCATGTGAGGTTCCTTCAGTAGGCCTTACCAATATCACCCTATTAAATCCTCCATTCCTAGAGGATAATTATTGCACAAGAAACCCAAACTCTTGCTCCAGCAACTCCGTATAGCACTGCATATTTGAATGCAACGCAGATGCTCTCTCTTGTAGGGACACATTTATTTGTGTAAATTGACTAATTGCCAAGGAGATGGCTGTTGGTGCCTTTACAACTGGCCAGCCCAGAATAACATTGTCACCCTAATAATAGTAATGGCTATGGTCAGAGAGCCAACAGACAGGGCCTATACAACACAGCCAGATTAACAGCTAGAGGAAGGAAAGCCGTAGGAGAGAGAGGAAAAATAGCTATTTTGTGAATTGAATTGGCTTTGGACTCCAGTGACCTTGTTTTGTCCTATTAATCTTCTTAGTCATACTACACGTCCTGAGAACAGCTCAGTATTGCTCTTCAGCATTCGCTTGGTCCAGCTCACTGAATCGCTGTAAAGTTGTGGCTGAGTGAGGAACTTGGATTGAGTTCATGTAGATAAGCTTCAACGAACCTTGACCTTTTTTTAAAGATAAGCCAGACAGTTCTAAGAATGAAGCACTTTGTGAGGGATAGAGTGTTTCATTTCAAGTAATTGACATCAGGTAAGGGTCCCCTCCTAAAATGTGTCATTGACACTGCAGAATCAAATCAAATCAAATGTTATTGGTCGCATACACACACATAGCAGATGTTTTTGCGGATGTAGCAAAATGCTTGTGTTCCTAGCTCCAACAGTGCAATAACATCTAACAATGAAAAGCAAACCCTTTACTGGTCTGTTGAGGGGTTGATAGTTTGGTATGTAAATAAATGACCCACAGTTTGTCTGGACTGTCTCAGTGTAGCAGAGTCACATAGAGTTATTGAACTCATAAAGTCTGCATTGCAATTGAAAAGTTTAGGACCTTGTGTCTTGTGAAATAGGAGACTATATAACTAACAAGTCAAGGCCATTTTTCATGTTTAGGCCACTCAGTGATTTATCTCTCAACCTGATATCCTTGTAGTTTGAGCTAGCAGGGAGCGTTCTTCTTTCACTCAGTTTGAAGTTGAACGTGTTCAAATTAGCTTTGACTATTGACAAGATGTCATTTCTAATGACCAGAATCTATCAGTCCATGGCATCACAGGTTATTGTAAGTTCAGTACCACCACACTGCCACCAACCCAGCAGAGTGATGTGGTGAATATGCAGGTTGTCATGTGTTAAAGTTAACCAGGAGAATACTGCAGGCTCACTGGGGACTGAGACATCATGGAGGAGGGATTACACATCGAAGGTGTGAAATCATCACTCTCTAACCACACTCTCGCAGGATCCTGATGTGGTGTCACTAATGTGGAACAGCACTTTCTATGCTTTTGGCAGTTTCAAACAAACCAACAATCTGACAACTGTCTGTTTGGCTTTCTGTCACGAATAGAACAAACCATACAGAATCACATTGGGGAGGGATTTACCATCTTTATCCAGCTGACGCTCAGATAAAACCTAGATAATGACTTTATTTAAGTGACAGCTTGCATTTAGAGCCCACACCAGAGAACAGAACACCCTGATCCAGCGAATCAAAAGACTGTTGTATCAATGTCAGAGGTCAGCTTTTAACTAACATCCATTTCCCCTCCATAATCCTCTGCTCTGTGGTCTTCTCACACACAGGACAGTGGACAGAGAGGCAGGCCAAGCCAGGGGGACTCTGTTTACATTTCACCAGGCTGGATCCTGTCAGACACATGCAATGTTGTGAATGTTCCATAGTGGTCTAGTGTACCTATAATCTAGTAGTATGCTTCACGATAACTAATTCAGCTACAAAGCAAGTGATGAACTTGGCTTTCTGTTCAGTAAAGTATTGGAAAACCATCCCGGTCTCCATTCTTATGAACATACAGTAAAAATCCAATGTCATAACAAACAGATACCGAATTATACGGACAATATTTTACTGCACGATACAGTGTAAAAAGCATTGACACTTATTTGTGCTTTACCCTAGTTTAAACCTTATTATACAAAATGTCTCTACCTTTCTACTAAATCTTCATCAGACTTTCTTCTATACGGTAGAGGTGACGTGTTTCCTCAAGCTGTCAACACCTAGACTGCTGAATGTTCAGACTAATAGTTCCCTGGTCTCTGGGTCTGTGCTCTTGACTCACGGCTCTGTGCTGCATACTTTTGGAGTTAGGTTAGCTTTACCTCAGTTAAACCCCTCTCTGTAAAGCAAGCCTCAGTCAATATCATCACACGCACACATTCCTTTCTGTAGAGTGGATCTTGCTCATTTAGGGCAGCGATCAAAGGCTCACATATTTAACAGTCTTTTTGGGGTGTAATTTCTTTCTCGTTTGATTCTAATGAGCAGGCCTGGTCTTATTTATTTACTTAAATCCTCTTCTTCCTCTTTTTGCCTCTAATGTCTGCTGATTGAAGCCAAATAGACACATAATGAATGCTGTAAACAAGTATGCTGAGTAAAATGTAAACTGTTTAGGTAAAAGGCCATAAAAAGGCATTTTGTGACCTATAAATTGGGAATCCATTGTCATGTCTTGTTGAGAAATATCACCTATAAACGGTGACTTAACCTCAGCCGGCCGGTATGGGTTTCACAGTGCAGTTCACCAAGCCCTGTTGCTGCATCTGGCCATCTGGTTTGAATCAGAATCTCTGTTTGTTTGTCTCCTAATGTGTTTTACTAGGGAGGCTGACTATGATGACTGGATCCAGAACCATGATGCATGTGTAAATGTTCCTGCACTGGTATCCACTCTGGGCTGAGCGGTCCAAATGATTTCCTAGGCACAAAAGAGTGAAAGTTATGTTTTAAATGTAGGGGCATTATGGGTTGTGTTGGAAGAAGAGGTGTCTGTATATCGGAGAAGGATAGGCGTGGGGTCTGACATCGTCCTGCTCCACTCCTGTCCGAGGTGTTCTCTTTCACGCTGACAGGTGGGGTTTGGTGACGTGTGTGTCACCATAGGGTAGAGTGGGGTACAGATGTTAATATTCATTTGATCTGCCTGTTGCAGGAGAACTTTTGGTGTATTTGAGGTTTAAAAAGGCTTCTGAACTTTGTAATTTCCCATTATGAAATTTCAGACTTGATTTAAAAAAATGTCCATTGATTATAATCCACATAATAATTCACATTTCCTGTTGCTTTAGGATTATTTTCCTGCAACAAACTGGCTCAAATGAATATCTTACATCTGTACAGGCTGGGGGTGTGAGCAGGTGCTCAATGCCTGATTTCGTCCTGTGACAGAAGAACGTCCAAAGGTTTGTATGTGTGTTCCTCCATATTAGGAGGGGGTTTCCATATCTTAATTGTTAAAGAGTTGATGCTTGACACGGGTCTTCTGTCAGCTTGTGTATCTATCCATTCATATGGTCCAATTCAGTGTGTTTTGATGAATGTCTATGGGAGCCCCAGAGAGTCTGTAGGGACTGTTGGCCTGGGCATGAATGTCTGTGTTGTGTAAATGTGAAGCTGGTCCTCCTGAGAGGAACAGTGGCCTTATCTGTGTCTCAAAGTTGACCTTTTATTGTTATATCTAAAATAAATCCATCTCAACGAACTGATGGCTGAGACTGCAATGTCCCAGTAGACACACACACAGAGACTGTGTCTTTGTTCAAGGGGTCCAGGTTTGTAAGGGTAGCAGAGAAATCGCCTAGTGACTGTTAAGGCCTCCGCCTACGTCAGTGAGGGACATCATGTGACAGACATCATATCATGTGAAGCCTCAGTTATGCAGATCACGAGCAAAATATTCTTTCTCTCTCCCTTCTTCTATTTCAATCTCTCTTGCTCACTATCCCTCCCCTCTTCCTCTCACTCTCTTGCTTTCTGTTCCTCTATCTCCCTCCACTCCCTCTTCTTCTCTGGGTCTCTCACCTCCTCTTCATCTGGTAAGTCAGGCACGTCCTGTATGTAGATTGGAGCCACAGCCTCTCTCAATGCAGACTCAGCCTCTGCCCTGTTTGAATTGTAAATGCTCAAACTCAGGCAAGCTGTGCACCTTTTACAGTGAATAATGCATTTGGACTACAAGGAGAATGTTTGATGTGTATATGTGCGTGTGTGTGCATTTTGTTAGTGTCTATAGGCCAGAAGGTGACGGTTTTGAATGGAATAAACCCAAGTCTTCTACTGTGACAATTCCTTCTTTTACTAACAATGATCAATATTTCTCAGTCAACAGAATCTTTAAAAACGATGGCTTTTGTGTGTGTGTGTGTACATGTACAGTTGAATCCGGAAGTTTACATGTTTTTCAACCACTCCACAAATTTCTTGTTAACAAACTAGTTTTGGCAAGTCGGTTAGGACATCTACATTGTGCATGGAAAATTCTAGAAAATGATGTCATGGCTTTAAAAGCTTCTGATAGGCTAATTTACATAATTTGAGTCAATTGGGGGTGTGCCTGTGGATGTATTTCAAGGCCTACCATCAAACTCGGTGCCTCTTTGCTTAACATCATGGGAAAATCAAAATAAATCAGCCAAGACCTCAGAAAAAAATTGTAGACCTCCAGAAGTCTGGTTCATCCTTGGGAGCAATTTCCAAATGCCTGAAGGTACCATGTTCATCTGTACAAACAATAGCACGCAAGTATAAACACCATGGGACCACGCAGTCGTCATACCGCTCAGGAAGGAGACGTATTCGGTCTCCTAGAGGTAAAGGTACTTTGGTGCGAAAAGTGCAAATCAATCACAGAACAACAGCAAAGGATCTTGTGAAGATGCTGGAGGAAACAAGTACGAATGTATCTATATCCACAGTGAAACGAGTCCTATATCGACATAACTTGAAAGGCTGCTCAGCAAGGAAGAAGCCACTGCTCCAAAACCGCCATTAAAAAGCCAGACTACGGTTTGCAACTGCACATGGGGACAGGGATTGTACTTTTTGGAGAAATTGCCTCGTCTGAGGAAACAAAAATAGAACTGTTTGGCCATAATGACCATCGTTATGTTTGGAGGAATCATGAGGCAGGAACATTATGTGGATATATTGAAGCTACATCTCAGGACATCAGTCAGGAAGTTAAAGCTTGGTCGCAAATGGGTTTCAAATGGACAATGACCCCAAGCATACTTCCAAAGTTGTGGCAAAATGGCTTAAGGACAAAAACGTCAAGCTATTGGAGTGGCCATCACAAAACCCTGACCTTAATCCTATAAAAAATGTGTGGACAAAACTGAAAAAGCGTGTGCGAGCAAGGAGGCCTACAAACCTGACTCAGTTACACCCAATGTATTGTGGGAGGCTTTGTGGAAGGCTACCTGAAACGTTTGACCCAAGTTAAACAATTTAAAAGCAATGCTACCAAATAATAATTGAACGTATGTAAACTTCTGACCCACTGGGAATGTGATGAAAGAAATAAAAGCTGAAATAAATAATTCTCTACTATTATTCTGACATTTCACATTCTTAAAATAAAGTGGTGATCCTAATATTTACTAGGATTCAATGTCAGGAATTGTGAAAAACTGAGTTTAAATGTATTTGGCGAAGATGTATGTAAACTTCTGACTTCAACTGTACATGTGTGCATGCCTCATTGGGTTAGCCAAAGAAGAAACTAGTGCATATATTAGCCCGAGGCGATGGACTGTCGTGGCTGATTTTAATGGTGTGAGACAATTGAGTGGTCGGTGGACAGACTTTCTGCCCAAACACAAAGAGTCTGTCTCTACACTCACAAAGGCCCTGGCCCAGTACAGGCAGCCTCATCACTGAGACAGTCATCAGGCCTGGCCTGCTAGACTTGGATTTGGAGCAGCCAGCACCTGTGAACTCCAGTAGATTCTAATGATGAGGGAGAGACCAATATACCACAGTCCTTCTGTATTGGAAATGGGCCCCGAAGGGCCACAATCATAATATTATTTCAGAGGGGCTTCTCAGGGAATTGTGTTCAGGCAGACAGCTGTAAGTGATCTTCAGGGTCTTTAGCTTGGCTAAAGGCCCTGAAGTCAGTGTGCTTGGCTAAGAACCGCTGGGATTTCAAAGCCACAGTACTGCGTCATGGCAGCTATTACAAAAGTAAAAAGAAAGTAAATGTTCCTACACATAGCTATTGCTCCCATACATCCTTGTTACAATGGTTTGGTCTGTGTTTTTCTGTTACCTAGCACCTTAGTGCAAAATTATGGGGCGTATGACAATGTTGATTTCAAAACCATTACAAAAGTGTAATAATTGACTCCTCTATTCCTAAAAGGTTGTTTCCTAGCTTTTCACCCACCTATTGTTGAGGCCTTTTGTACTTGCACAATATCTGGGTGGGAGCTATTCATTTGTACATCCTTCAGTCTGACGTTTGTATTGATTGACCTGGGTATAATTCTCAGCAAGCCAGGTTGTTGTGGTGGCCTGTGTGTGTTTATAGTCAAGCCTCTAGTGCTGATGATCAAGCCAGCGGAGACTGTTGGATATCTGTGCTCTCTGCACCCTGGAATTGATGTATTTCTGAAGAGGCCTCTCTCTCCTGTAAGTTCAGAGCTGTGGATCCATCCGCTACATCAGACGCCTTCTGTGTCAGACCACAAATGATCAGGCTATTTTCAGACTCGTCATGATTCCCCCCTCTTCCCTGTTCAAAGGCTTCTCCCTCCCTGTGCCTCCCTTCCTTCCTTGTGTGATAATGCTCTCCAATTGAGGGGGATCAAAATATTTGTAATCTCCTACCTCAGAGATTTCAGAATGTGTAGCTCTTTAAGATCTTCAGGCTTTCGGTTGTGTTATAAGGGGTTCCATAGCTTGGGTAGATCACATTTGGTGTTTGGTTAGGATTTGATATCATATGTAAAGGTGATAAGCCTCTGCTGGTTCTGTGCCAGCCAATCCCAGATCCTTGTTTTCTGAACATGAGTGTATGATTAGGGTCCTCTAAGTAAAAGGTTACATGATGAGAGTTCTTCATTGTATTTGGGTGGGTTTCTTTTACAAGTCGCTCTTCAGATTTTGCCTTTCTCTCTACACACAGACGCATGCGCACACACTAGGTTGCATATAGTTCAATAATCAGCTTGGTGATTGTGCTGGAGAGCTGTGCTTAACTTAAACTCGACTGTGACAGAGTTTGCAGTAATCCTTTGCCCACCATCTGTTGTTTGACCTCCTCCTGGTCAACATAGAGCAGATGAGGGACCAGCTCTGATAGGACCCGTCTGTCTGGCTGTCTCTGTCTGTCCGTCAGTTTGTGACTATCAGTCAGTGAATCAGCTGAGCTGGGACCAGGAGTGAGGTGTCATTAGTAGGCCTTGTTTTGGGTTAATAGGGTCAAGCACTAGTCAAAGGTCCACATGTGGAAGCTATTTTGGTGTGAGTGTGTGTTGGGGGGGGCACATACTCGGGTTTCAAAGTAGACACACTGTAGCAATGGATGTAGAATGTGATGTTGTGTTTGGGAAAAATGACTGGTTATCTGAAATCATGGTGGAAACGGACTTCATTCAGTCTCTACATTCTCTTAACGGATAGCTTGCAGGACAACATATAATTTGACATAGGCCTAGGCCATTTGACCTATTTCGATTTGTAAATGACAATCGTCTCGTTGGCCTGCTGGGTAATGGCTACCAAGTTCATTAATCAGAAGTCGGTATGAGGCTGTAGGACCCCACAGTGACCCCCTGTCCAGCACCCTGTGGCCTTCACATCCCAGTCTAATGACAGCACGATCATATCAAGACCAGGCATCACTCTGCTTACTAATACCAATCAGATGCCTCTACAGTCCAGTCCAGGTCCAGACCTACTCAATGGCCAATCAGACACATTCATGTAGCCATTCTCGCTCTTTCCCCGCTGAGCCTGAGCAGTGTATGTTTGACTCGCATCAGATAGGAGGTCATTACGAGCCACATTCTTGGTCTTATTACTGGTGGATTGGTGGGGTCTTAGGTCACTTGTTCTCTGTAGTTATTTTAAGTAGAAAACATTTGAATCCGTTAGAGGCAGACTGAATAGTACTTTTCATACTTTGACTGTGGGAGACATTTCTACATAGAGATTTCTCGACACTGGGATAGATTTTATACATACATAACACATCTCAACCTTGTTTTATTCCAAAATGGTTGGATAACATCTTTCCTAGGGGGTTCTGTGGAGAAAAGTTGGAGAAAAGTTAAGGTGTCCTGAAAGAGATTCTCTGGCAGGCTTCTGCACTGCATGGGTCTTATAGTGTTGGATATGCTATGTGCTTTTCAGAGTTCCGCTCCTGTGCCATCTCACTCACACACACATACACACAGTAGTAATACAAATGCACACAATGCGCTGAGCTGGAAGTCAGGCTACATTTTTTTTTTTTTGCATTTTGGCAGGCTCTGCCTTGTTGATCTTTCCAAGCTCTCACAGAGATGGTAATGAATGAAAAACTAGTCCATTCCTAATACCTCTGTCCTAAAACCTCATTAGGACACAGTGAAGGATATGAAGGGTACAGTCTGGGGATGTATGCAGAGCTTTCTCCAGCGTCAGCATTGTTGAGTTGAGGAGCATCGAAGCTAAGAGCTCTGCTCAACAGACTGAACTACTTAGTGATTTGTGTTGTGACTAAAATATCTCCCATATGCTGCTGCTCACAAACCCTGCCAGAGCAGCAGCATAAGCCAACGATGTGCACCCCTCGCGTCTGTAAAAGTTTACCTTCCAAGTGGCAAATATAAAACGTCTCCACCACATGGACTGTGTAGTTGTGTAAACACAATGTTGGTGTGAGCATAAGTACAGTGTAGGTTGGCTGTTCTCCTTCACCAGTCATAATCTGACTATATTGGGTGTAATAACCCGGGTGAGCTTCATCAGCCATTTCCCTCTCTGAGCTTCCTCTCTGGTCGGATGGGCTGCCTGGAGTGTGAGAGCAGGCAGCCCGGTGTGAAACCTGGGAGAAGTAGGGCAGGTAGCCTGGGTGAGGCTGGTGAAACAGGGAGGCTGGGTGGGATCTTGGTAAGTGGACAGTGTTAGCTTTATTTAATGTAATCTTTAATTAGTCCACCTGTCTCAGAGGTGATGCAGTCTGGCTTTGAACTAAAGGAAATGGACTCTGACTGCAGGTCCAAGGGAGCAGAACGTAAATCATCGTTGAAAGTTTGAACAGTTGGTGCTCTGGATATTTCACAACCTTAACCCTTAACTTTAGCTACTTCCTGAAGAAAAGATTGGCTTTGCTGGTGTGTGTGCATGCATTTGTGTTTGCGCTTCCGTGTGTGTGTCTATATGCACGTTTTATGTGTGTAAATTGGCTGCTTACAGCAGAGTCTGGGTAAGTCTCCATGGGAAGGGGTATTTATGATGACCTGTTGCATGATCAACAGAAGGAATCATTATCTCACCAGGCCACTTTGAAGTTGTGCCCTCTTTCTGTTTATCTCTCGCTCACATTGATTTGCATCTGCTAGTTGCTAACCTTTGTAGTGCAAAAAAAAAAAAAGTTCACTTCCAGCTAATGAGCTCCCATTTCCAAAAATGTTTATATTTTTTAGGAACGAAGCAGGCTTTTTTTCAGGTGAAAAATATGCAATGCTAGTGTAATGAATATATTTTGTGAAATGGGGCCATCTTATTTAAGAGTTTATTAGTCTAACTTTTTGTCATCATGGACTACTGTTTAGAGAGAGCTGTGCTGCGGTACTTGGCCTGTGACATCAGTCTATGACTGTCTGAGCTCTGAAATAGACTTTCAATAAAGTGTCATCCTTCCTTTCGTGTGTGAAATGCAGGACCAAATAGCTGTCTATTGATGATTTCTGTTCAGATAGAGAGTATAGCCAGGGGTTAGCAGAGATGGGCAGATTGAGAGTGAAGGAGAGAAAGAGAGGCTGAGAGGGAGCAAGGCAGGGTGGCACTGCTGCTACCAACTTATTCAGTTGGTGGCATCAGCACATGATTTGATCTCACCGATTTTTTTTTTTTTAATATTTTTTTAATATATATTTTTTTTACAAAAACATCTGTAATTGATAATGAACTGGCCTATGTCCCGTAATGTGCATGCATTCCAAACAGAACCATTCTAATAATGACAAGCCATATTTTAAATTAGCATGACCTATTTGGATAGGTTCACTGTGACAATAAATATTTTATTGCATAATTTAAAGTGCCATGTGTTCTTTTCTGCGAAAAGGACAGAATCTGAAAATATTATACTGATACCAAAATGAAGAAGGTGGGGAGAAGGACTGTTCCCCAAGTTTTTTTTCATGTTTTCGTTCTCAAAATCACACTTTTTTTTAAATAGAAAAACAACTGAATTGGATGTTCCACGATAATGCTTAAACCACATCAGGGGACCATTCTGGAGGTCTAGTAAAAAATGATATATATATATATACTGTATATACACTGCTCCAAAAAATAAAGGGAACACTTAAACAACACAATGTAACTCCAAGTCAATCACACTTCTGTGAAATCAAACTGTCCACTTAGGAAGCAACACTGATTGACAATAAATTTCACATGCTGTTGTGCAAATGGAATAGACAACAGGTGGAACAATTAGCAAGACACCCCCAATAAAGGAGTGGTTCTGCAGGTGGTGACCACAGACCACTTCTCAGTTCCTATGCTTCCTGGCTGATGTTTTGGTCATTTTTGAATGCTGGCGGTGCTTTCACTCTAGTGGTAGCATGAGACGGAGTCTACAACCCACACAAGTGGCTCAGGTAGTGCAGCTCATCCAGGATGGCACATAAATGCGAGCTGTGGCAAGAAGGTTTGCTGTGTCTGTCAGCGTAGTGTCCAGAGCTTGGAGGCGCTACCAGGAGACAGGCCAGTACATCAGGAGACGTGGAGGAAGCCGTAGGAGGGCAACAACCCAGCAGCAGGACCGCTACCTCCGCCTTTGTGCAAGGAGGAGCCCTGCAAAATGACCTCCAGCAGGCCACAAATGTGCATGTGTCTGCTCAAACGGTCAGAAACAGACTCCATGAGGGTGGTATGAGGGCCCGACGTCCACAGGTGGGGGTTATGCTTACAGCCCAACACCGTGCAGGGCGTTTGGCATTTGACAGAGAACACCAAGATTGGCAAATTCGCCACTGGCGCCCTGTGCTCTTCACAGATGAAAGCAGGTTCAGACTGAGCACATGTGACAGACGTGACAGAGTCTGGAGACGCCGTGGAGAACGTTATGCTGCCTGCAACATCCTCCAGCATGACCGGTTTGGAGGTGGGTCAGTCATGGTGTGGGGTGGCATTTCTTTGGGGGGCCACACAGCCCCTCCATGTGCTCGCCAGAGGTAGCCTGACTGCCATTAGGTACCAAGATGAGATCCTCAGACCCCTTGTGAGACCATATGCTGGTGCGGTTGGCCCTGGGTTCCTCCTAATGCAAGACAATGCTAGACCTCATGTGGCTGGAGTGTGACAGCAGTTCCTGCAAGAGGAAGGCATTGATGCTATGGACTGGCCCGCCCGTTCCCTAGACCTGAATCCAATTGAGCACATGTGGGACATCATGTTTCGCTCCATCCACCAACGCCACGTTGCACCACAGACTGTCCAGGAGTTGGCGGATGCTTTAGTCCAGGTCTGGGAGGAGATCCCTCAGGAGACCATCCGCCACCTCATCAGGAGCATGCCCAGGCGTTGTAGGGAGGTCATACAGGCACGTGGAGGCCACACACACTACTGAGCCTCATTTTGACTTGTTTTAAGGACATTAATTCAAAGTTGGATCAGCCTGTAGTGTGGTTTTCCACTTTAATTTTGTGTGACTCCAAATCCAGACCTCCATGGGTTGATAAATTTGATTTCCATTGATAATTTGTGTGATTTTGTTGTCAGCACATTCAACTATGTAAAGAAAAAAGTATTTAATAAGAATATTTCATTCATTCAGATCTAGGGTGTGTTATTTTAGTGTTCCCTTTAATTTTTTGAGCAGTGTATATATTTATATTTATGTGTAGCAAACTTGTGATGGATTTTTCAAAACAAATGGCCACTGGATTGATGCAAATAATAAAGATTCTGCCAGGTAGGCATATGTTACTTTGTATATACCTATTAATGCCTTTCCATCTACCTGAAAAAGTTAGGCTATCATTAGCATCACTAATGGATACACAAAGTGGTAGACAAATAGGCCCTACGCACACAGCAGGGATCCACAGTCAGGTAAATTTATCAGTGGCACACCGGTCCAGTGCCAACTGAAAGCTACTGTGGCGAATGAAAAAAATACTTCTAAATTTTATATTTAATTGTTGTGATTGTCTTTATAGAAAAAGTATGCATTAGTACTTAATGTATTCTTTAATAGGCCTACCCAATGGCATTATGCATTGACGTTCACATAATTTTTACATTCTAAAATGTCCTAGTAATGTGGACATTGCCTGACTAAATACATGCATGCTCCCAACACAAACACATTAATGAAGTCTGTGCAAGTGGTAGCTAGTCAGTCACGCCATTTCAGATGTTGAAGAGTTTGAGGGGTTACTGTATTATGTTTTAAAATGAGAAAGCATCCAAAAACCATGTTCCCTTTTGTAATGGACCGGTTTGTATAGAAAACCAAGTTGAAGCAACATTTGATGTTGTCGTGCTCATAATAACCATACGTGGTTTTACCACAAAAAGCACAACAGACCAGTGCAACACCCTTCCATTGAAACGGTGGGAAACAGATCAGATATGAAATCCCAGAATAATTATGTGGAGCAGTAGAACTTCTAAATCGGCTATCATACAGAGCCTTCAGAAAGTATTCACACTCCTTTACTTTTTTCCTCATTTTGTTGTCAAATTCTAACATTTGCAAAAAAGAAAGTCAATGAAAAATAGAACACGAATATACCTTGATTAGATAAGTATTCACCCCCCTGAGTCAATACATGTTAGAACCACCTTTGACAGTGATTACAGCTGTGAGTCTTTCTGGGTACATCTCTAAGAGCTTTCCACACCTGGATTGTGCAAGATTTGCTAATTTATTATTTTCAAAATGTTTGTTTCAAGCTCTGTCTATTGGTTGTTGATCATTTCTAGACAACCATTTTCAGGTCTTGCCATAAATGTTGAAGCAGATTTAAATTAAACTGTAACTCGGCCACACAGGAACATTCACTGTCTTCTTGGTAAGCAACTTCAATGTAGATTTGGCCATGTGTTTTAGGTTATTGTCCTGCTGAAAAGTGAATTCACCTTCAAGTGTCTGGTGGAAAGCAGACTGAACCAGATTTTGGTCTAGGATTTTTCCTGTGTTTTGCTCCATTCCGTTTCTTTTTTTATCTTGGAAAAACTCCCCAGTCCTTAAAAATTACAAGCATACCCATAACATGATGCAGCCACCACTATATGAAAATATGGAGAGTGGTACTCAGGTACTCAGTAATGTGTTTTATATGCCCCAAACATAACACTTTGTATTCAAGCCAAAAATGAATTTCTTTGCCAGTTTTTTTTCAGTATTACTTTAGTGCCTTGTTGCAAACAGGATGCACATTTTGGAATATTTTTATTCTGTACAGGCTTCCTTGTTTTTACTCTGTCAATTAGATTAGTATTGTTGAGTAACTACAATGTTGTTCATCCATCCTCAGCTTTCTCCTGTCACAACCATTCAGCTATGTCACTGTCACCATTGGCCTCATGGTGACATCCAACTGAGCTAGGAAGGACGCCTGTATCTTTGTAGTGACTGTGAAATATTGATACACCATCCAAAGTAATCAATAATTTCACCCTGCTCAAAGGAATATTCAATGTCTGTTTAGTTTCTCAATCTCAATTCAATCCATTTTAAATTCAGGCTGTAACAAAATGTGGAAAAAGTCAAGGGGTGTGAATACATTCTGAAGGTACTGTAACTTCAATGACTTTTTATGGATGGAAAAGCCTAGAAGCCTCGAAAAGCCAACTGTTACTTTGAACTTTTTAAATACCTGTTTTGCATACCCATTCTTGCCTTAGCATTTACTGGTATATATCATAACTTGGAACATCACTTCCACCGCTTTCCTATCCTTACCTCTGCCGGTCTTCACTCCACGCAACAACCAGCTGTTTTAGAGCAGCGAGCTCTCTCTGCCCAATATCATTTCTATAGGCTATATATGTGCAGCGCGTGTGATAAATAATCAACATAATGAACGAACAGCTTCAGGGATCCATCTGTTTTTTTATAATCAATTAGATAGCCTATATTAAAAATAGCATTATTACAATATTATTGTTCACTGGCGGCTGGCCCAGAGGTTTTCCAAAACCTCTCCTGTATGTCGAGCCCTGACACACAGACTGGGACAATCCCATGCCGTTGTTGCCTTTTCATAAAGTTGGTTTATTTGTGGTCAATTGCACATTACTGTTTGAATAAATCATGATGATTAAAAAGAAGTTCATTCTGATCCAAAAACTAACGTAACCAGGTAAAACATTTATTTTTTGCTAGCAACCAGTAAAACGTGTATCGCACTGCCAGTCAAACGGTCACAAATTTGACTGTTTTGATCGCAGTATGGAACCCTGGAGCAAGGAGGCGGCAGGGAAGACATTGAGCCTGAGAAGGAATGAGGCAGAGAGGTGAATCTTGAATGCTTGTTTCCATGGTACAGACGTGATTCGGGAATCAGGATCAGTACAATGACAGCTCTCTAACCTGACCCCATGTGCCCCCTCTCGCTCATCCCTTTTCACCACTCCTGTCTGCTCCTCTCCACTCATACTCATCAGTCAGGCAGAAGACAGATGCTGTATTTAGCATGGAAAAGCATAGATTTGTCTTCCAAGATAGCTATACTTTGTGCTACATTGTGGGTTTCAGTATCAATTGTCTGGTGTGTACAGTATAAACTGTCAAGCTGTGGAGAAAAGACTAGTCTGTGATCTAAACAGCACGAGGAGAAGCGAGAAGACGGGAGTGTGTTCCGTCACCTGATACTGTATTTTTTAGCTTCCACAAATGTGCAGATCCATATAAATATCTAATGAACTATTCATTCCACTCATCCATTTTTCCAATCATCAAATTATTCAAGTCATTTGTAAAACTCCCTTGGGGCAGGACAACGCTTTGTTTCATCCCTGCCTCTCTCTCTCTCTCTCTCTCTCTCTCTCTCTCTGTCTGTGTGTTTAAACATTTGTCCAATGTTTCAAACATCAGATCTGTGTACTTTATAAGGCTCTGCAGGGTCTGATCGGGCAGACCTAGTCCTAATGTTAGGGTGAAAATGATTAGACACAGAGGTCCATTAGTTTATCAGCTAGATCACTACAGCCTTCCTCAAGACATTAAGGGTTAAACAAGTGATGTGTGGGTGAGAGAGGGAAAGACAGGGAATTAGAGTGAGTGAGAAGACTGAGTGATCTGGAGAATAGAAAATAAAGTAAGGATATTCCTACCTAATATTATTTTCTCTCCCTCTGGATTTTCACTTGTTTGACTCACCTTTTCTGTCTCCAGAAATGTATCTTGCTCCCCTCACATGTTTTTGTAGTTTCAGGACAACTTCAGTACTTACTGTGCTACCAGCACATACTGTACTGTAGAAGGACCTAGCCAGAGGCAGAATTCCAAATCTAAAATGAATCATTCCCTGAATTTGTGTTTCTGCCCATGTTCAACCTTCACCAGGGTGGTGATAAATCTTATTAAAAAGTATAATCTGTTTTCTGCCACTAGGGAATCAGCAGCTCATCTGAGTTAGAACCCCTGAACCATGAACAGCCAGACCTGGACCCAGATAGGACACCCCAGCACTGAGGGAAAGTGGGAGAGTGGCGTGTGTGCTTACATGCGTGCGTGTGTTCGTTCGTGCGTGAGCGATCACTATCCCCCAGGTCCATAGAGAGATGCCTCGCGTCGGCTCACTTGGTGGTGTCTCGTCTGCTGTCTGTCATCCCACAGCTGACATATAAGACAGTAATTACAGATATGGACGCCTATTTGAGAGGGTCCTTATACGAGTGTACCTACAGTGTGCACGCATAATGAGATTTTGCTTCCTGTATCGAATATTTGTCTTGAAATATTAGACTACATAGTATACATCATTAAACAACATACATCATATTATTTTGGTGTTAATGGTTATGTAGTCATGGAGAGCAGATTTTTGTTCCTCAGCCAGTCAAATCCCTCATGTCTTTGAGGACCAGCTCTTCAATTGATTACACATATTCCTATTCCATCTCCCATCCAGCCCTCTCCTTTCAAACTGACTTGTACAGGTCGGCACCATCACATCATAATATCTGATCTTACAACCACTTATTGTGCCAAGTTCTTTAAATACGCCAGAAAGTAAAATAGCAATTTAATAGCCGTTCATTGGAGAAGTGATTGAATTGTAGGGAGAAGGGGCTGGTTGGCTGGCTGGTGTAATTGTGAAAGAGGGATAGATGGCTACAGTAGCCAGGTCACATTACAGTGAAGTGACCACACCCTGTCGCTGCTTCTATTGCTTATTATTAAGGTCTCCGCTTTGTGTTCTCTTTTACATTCATGTGTGTTGGGGCCTGCTGTCCCGCTCCTCACTTCACAGACAAAGGTAGCCTTTGAGTGCCTGCTTTCCAGGGCCCACTGATCATCCCATTGTTCCTCTCCTACATGCCTGCCCCAAAGACCAGAGGGAAGGTCTATGGTTTTGCTCCAGCTCTCTCCCTTACTCCTTTTCTCTGTCTGTTCGTTCTCTCTCTCAAAGGAAAGGATATTCGTCTGAAAGGATGTTTGGCTTCCTTGGAGAGTCTGATATATGACATCTGTCTGTGTGAAATTGGATTCTGGCCATCCCATGTGGCACATGTAAATGCATCACCGGTATGTCTCTGTTCTGTGCGGAGGGATAGAGGGGTGGGGGGGGGAGCAGTATGATAGGCGTGAGGAGGACCGTGCTTTTCGGATAGATAAAAATCACTCATGCGGAACTGGGAGAGGAACTGACACTGGCTTCATGAAGTTTACACGTTGCTGTCAGGGAGCTTATTGCCTTTTTCCATCCCTCTGATAGTGTGTAAAACGGCTCTGTCTTCCTCTGGAGTGTAATTTCGCCCTCTGCTTCCTGTCCAGTTCAGATTTTAGCCTCACTAATGGCTCTCCCTCATTGCTTACATCTTAGCAGTTCTCTGTCAAAAGAGATCTGTTTTCTTCTAGGGGGTTTTGGCCTTACCGGCCTACTGTGATCTCATTTTCAATTTTAGTTTATTTTCAGCTTCTTATTTTCCCTAATTTGATACCCTCTTCTTTATACAGTCACTGCATTATGCGCAGGTTGACATTTATTGTCATGAGTCTTGTCCTGGAGGCAGAACTGAGCGATTTCCCCCTTAGTTAGGCCAGCTGCAAAGTCAAAATAGGCTACATTGTAAAAATGTATTTAAGGTTCAGGTTAGCCATTAGGGTTAGCAGTGTGGTTAAGGTTAGGCATTAGGGTTAGCAGTGTGGTTAGGCGTTAATGTTAGCAGTGTGGTTAAGGTTAGGTTTGAAATGAGATTTTATGACTTTGTGACTATGCCAGCTAGTGACCACTGCAGAGCTGCCTCAAGAACAAGATTCATGACAAAGAATGCTAACCTGTGCATTATGCATGCACAGAAAGTGAATCATAGTAAATTAAATATTCATAAGACTATACACAGTGGCCCCCAAGGAAAGTATCATTTTGTGCTGTCTGATTGGGTTAGTAGATAGGCTCTATAGACTGAGCATGTGAGGAAGGGAGAGATGAAGTGAAAATTAAAAGAGAAAGATGTGGAGACAAAGATGGAGGATGAAATGTTTAGGGAGAGAAGCATGAAGAAGGAGGAGAGGAAGAGTGGGTGGTAACATCAGGGACTCTTAAGGACACTGTCAATAGAATCAATATCTGCTGATTGATAATGTCATCGTGTCACACAGGGCTGGTCCCCAGTGACCAGGGGTGGAGGGGGGGGGGGGGGGTAGGGTAGGGTAGAGAGGCAAAGCTGTCATTGGGCTGGGGCCACACGTGGGTCTGGGGACACTCTGGTGATCCTGGATGAGAGAGCCACTGGCCCTGCTGCCACAATGGGAAATTCATGTTCAAAGAATTTTATATGGGACTGTTCGATTATATGGGACTGTTCGATTATATGGGACTGTTCGATTATATGGGACTGTTCGATTATATGGGCGCGACCACTTGCATTTGTTCGGGACACTTTTGAGGGAGGCAATGTGTTTTAGATGAGAGGAGGAAGGAAAGGAGGGAGCATGTGTTTTAGATGAGAGGAGGAAGGAAAGGAGGGAGCATGTGTTTTAGATGAGAGGAGTAAGGAAAGGAGGGAGCATGTGTTTTAGATGAGAGGAGGAAGGAAAGGAGGGAGCATGTGTTTTAGATGAGAGGAGGAAGGAAAGGAGGGAGCATGTGTTTTAGATGAGAGGAGGAAGGAAAGGAGGGAGCATGTGTTTTAGATGAGAGGAGGAAGGAAAGGAGGGAGCATGTGTTTTAGATGAGAGGAGGAAGGAAAGGAGGGAGCATGTGTCTTAGATGAGAGGAGGAAGGAAAGGAGGGAGCATGTGTTTTAGATGAGAGGAGGAAGGAAAGGAGGGAGCATGTGTTTTAGATGAGAGGAGGAAGGAAAGGAGGGAGCATGTGTTTTAGATGAGAGGAGGAAGGAAAGGAGGGAGCATGTGTTTTAGATGAGAGGAGGAAGGAAAGGAGGGAGCATGTGTTTTAGATGAGAGGAGGAAGGAAAGGAGGGAGCATGTGTTTTAGATGAGAGGAGGAAGGAAAGGAGGGAGCATGTGTCTTAGATGAGAGGAGGAAGGAAAGGAGGGAGCATGTGTTTTAGATGAGAGGAGGAAGGAAAGGAGGGAGCATGTGTTTTGCATCATTGTAGATTGGGTTTGGAGAGATTGGTTTGGCTGTTCTCAGATGTGCTTGCTGATGAGCAAAAAAGCATTTCATGTGTTTATACCCCCAGGACTTCAGAAGAAAATGCATTGTTAGGATTCGCGAGGCAGTGGTCTTTACCACAGCTCATCACACGCTCTCTAGCTGCCAAACTAAGGCATCTCAAATGTGTGGAAGACACAAGCAAAAATCATCTTCTTTCCATATTCTGTATTTTATTACCGCCCCAGACTCGAGTGAAATAAGCTTGGTCGTTCTCCCAGTGGGCCTTGTTGATTTGTGACCTTTCAGATGCCTCTTCTTACCCTTGTCCTTTCATCATGACTCTCCGTGGAGATGTGTACATTATTAGAGCATTGGTCATAGAAGACTTAACGTCATCATCCCCCTTAACACAGAGAGATAATCCAAACACGCTAACTAGAGTTTGCTTACTTGGTGCATAGCCCATTCACTGCTGTAGGTTAGAGATGTTAGTCAGGGGTAGCTGGATTATGTGTCTCTGGATCTGACCTCGGTGTGGTTGAAGACCTTCTGAGAGCCACTGTCTCTAACAACCTCTGACTGAATCCCATGATGTATAATAAAGGATGCAGCAGAGATGAGGCAGTAAATGGATCGTGCTCAATGCCCACCCTGTGAATGTGTAGCAGATGGACGGTCTATAATCAGTGGCAGCAGAGGTCTAGAGCTGTAGCTCAGCTGTGATTGGCTGGCTGGCTGGCTGGCTGGCTGGCTGGCTGGCTGGCTGGCTGGCTGGCTGACTGGCTGGCTGACTGACTGGCTGGCTGACTGACTGGCTGACTGACTGGCTGCATTCTGTGGTTCTGCAGTCAGTATCTCCCTCCTTCCGAGGACTGGCTGCCGGGAACTGACTCAGGAGTCCCAGCCCCATGACCCTCTCACCTCCTGTTCACTGTGGTGAGAACACTCCCAACTCGATGGATAGATCAGGGTTCTAACAGGACTTAGTCTTGTTTTAATTTCCTTTGGTGACCACAGATCTGAAAGAGTGCTACCCTTGAGAGAACAGTATTCTAGAGCTTCATCTACATAGTTATGGAGCTATCTATCTCCACCATGTTGAATAGCTTTGACCTTTCCTTTCAGGTGAAACGTGTGGCCAGTAGACAGGGGGAATGAGATGAGACACCCAGGCTGTATCATCACTGTCTGTTTATGGCATGAGGTCAAGGCTCCCTCAATCTCTCTCTATCACTCTCTCCGTCTCCTCCACTAACTGAAATGACCAAAATTATAAACTCTTATCAACATAATAACGATCACTGCTACAACGCTCACTGTCCCCAGAATCGACCAGTTCGTTATATTATTTTAAACAGACACTGATTTCTCTATGCGACTCCCCGCATTGGTGCTGAGTGTGATTGACAGATGTGGCGACTACTGTGTATAGCTCATTAGCTTGTGTGTACTGTGAGCTCTCTTCCTCTGTCGGGAGGGGAGTGGCTCAGCCGGCCAGCGGTTAATAAAGACACACTGACTGACAAGTCTGGGACAGAGGCTGCCTCTTTACTGTCACAGACTATGCGTGTGTGTGCGCGCTTCCAACTATCCCTGGAGAGAGGACATGTCTGGAGAGGAGGAGTAGATGGACGGAGGAGACTAGGAAGGGTGGAGGGAGGGATGAGAGGATGGACTTGAGCCTTCTGTAGCAGTGGCTTGATCCCCAGCTCTGATCCCAGTCCCCAGAGTCTGTGTTCTGGAACGTCTAAACCGCAGCCTGGCATTTTCATTGGCTTTCTGGAGAGGCAAACAGCTGGGCATTGTGAAAATAAGTGGCAGGAACACCGCTGGAACTCACAGAGGACTTTAACCCCTTGAGCCCTGCACTACAGGGGCGAACTTATCGCCTTTACATACAGTAGTTTATCTATATACAGTATGACTCTTTGCCTCAGGGGTTCTAGTGTGGACTTTCCCCAGGTTGACTTCTGTCATTTCAACTTCTCTCATCTCCCTTCGTTCTGAGAATACACAGATCGGAAACAGCTGTCAGAGACATCTGTCTTCTCTCTGACCTCGGCTAACTTTGTTCTGCAGTCATACTGTAGATCTCAGTCCCCCCCCCCCATCTCTCTCTATATCTCTCTCTCTCTGTCTTTCTCTACATCTCTCTTTCTCTCTCTGTGTGTCTCTTTCTCAATGGATTGCATGAAACTCGTTACAAAGTTTCAGTGTTGGTTTAACCTTGCTCTCTTCTCATCTGACATTTTGGGTGATTTTCAGCCCCCTCCCGCATCGCCTTCCACCCCCAGTATTACCCAGACGCAATGGATACCAGAGGGCCTGCCAAAGGGCTCACTGCCAGGGCAGTGCAGAGAGGAGTGGAATGGTCTCTCTCTCTCTCCTTTCTTCACCTCCCCCCTCTCACTCTCTCCATCTTGGCTGACGGTCAGCCTGTGGTCTAAAGGCGTACTAGGTTTGGTTTGCTCCTAGCAGAATGGCTAGGTGAAGTGTACGTCTGTGCCTCGCCTACTCCTTTAAAATACCTTCCTACCTTTTTATCTCTCAGAACTAACCTAAGATAATTCATTTTGTTGTTTTTGCCAAGGAGGTCTTAGTCGCACAATTTTACATCTAACTAAGATGTTTGGTGCAGTATTTCTCAAGTGAAAACGTTTACATGAAAACAAGTCATCTCTTGTTGAATGACAACAAACACTTAATTGGAGAATCCCTACTGTTGATCAATCACTGACGAAGGGGCGTAGACTTCAGTTACCAAACTTGGGCTTGCCTCAGCAAAGAAAATGTGTGCACAAACAGCGCAAAAAAACCTTGCCGGAGACCTAAAGGAACAAAAACCTCACAATGTTTTCATAATATATGCTCTAAATGTTTCAGATGGGAAGCATGCGGACGCCTTAAGCGGGCCTCTCCTCTGGGGTCTGAAAGGGTAACCTAGGCATGGTAATGTGCCAGTGAGCTGACAGTCCGAGCCTGTAATTGGCCCAGTGTGGATAGCCTGGATCAGAGCTTCCATCCTTAGCACACTCCTTGCTGTGTTTAGGCTCTGCATCAGGATAGTCTCAGACAGGATTCTGCTCTATAGGAGCTCCTAATACTCTACTACAGTCTAGACTCATGCTTATACTGTAGGCTGAAGCAATGGGGTTCTTTTGATACTCTATTGTACAATGTCACTCTGTCTGCCAGCTGTCTCTCTAATGGCTTCAGAATCGGAGAAGAAAGCAGATTCCCAACAAGAGACGGAAGCAGAGTTCTTAATCGTGAGGATTCTCTGTTATGTGTATGGGATGTCAAAGCCCATTTTCTGCGTGACACATTTACTTTGTGGAGGTGAGTGATGGCTTTAATAGCTACAGCCGTGTTATTGTGTTATATTGGTCTTTGCTCTCTCTCTTCACCGGTATGGGTGAGAAGAGAATATTGATTCAGATATGTAGGCACTAACTATCTTGTACCAGCTCTACATTTCTTCCGTCACCATTGATTACCTTTGCCAAGTTGCCAACCCACAATTCTTTGGTGCACTATGGGTATATCAAAGACTTTTGATGAGTAGTCTGACATTTTTTATCATTTGCATTACATTGTACCATGCTGTTTATTTTTGTATGTTATAATAGTCATGTGTCTTTTTTTCAAGTCCCCTTATAAGGCAGATGGCACATGAGTATCTCAGAACAGCTTGTGATGAACACACACACTCCTTTCACTCGGGCAGTTAGCTGCCTCTACCACTCTACAGTATGTGTGTGCTGTTGGCCCATGTTCCCCTCTCTCAGTGAGACTGTGCAATTGATTGATCACTTAATTTAGTCCTGAGGGGCAGACAACGAGTTAACCTCTGTGGGCAGGGGGATGGGTGATGGAGGGATGGGGTGGAGGAGGGGAGAGTCACGTCTTTAGCATTTCCTCTGCATGACCACATACACTAACCTTGTTGCAATTAAAAGCAAAAAACTGTTCAGTGAGAAGTAGGCATTGGTCTGAAATTCACATGAGCAACACAATGCGTACTTTACCCAGGCTCTACAAAGGTTTTCCAGCCTACAGTCTATTGTACTTCCAACCATGTGTAGGCATGTTGCCTAGGATTCAAACCTTTTCAAACAGCCTAATTCATACTCTTAGAGGAGGTTCTCCCACAATAATGTGATTTATACCAGATACAAGGTAATGTATAGCATTCTTCCCACCCCACACTAAGACATTACCCCACTTCCATTTCAAGCTTCTTTAAAAAAAAAATGAAAGCAAGCTTTAGTTTTATACTTACAACACCATCAGGCTTGATTGAATGAGCAGTTTTGTCTTGTAGTAATGTGGTGCCTGCCTGTATTTCCTTCAATATTTATTTTAACAATACATGTAATTGAAAGTACATTTTTCATAACACATTTTTGAGTCAGTAGGTACCCAACATAACAGGAGGTGGTGTGTTTGACACAGTCACTCATAAAGATATAGAGGTCTATAGAGCCTGTCTGCATTCCTAATTTCTGTAACAGTTAGCTTACCAGAGTAATACTTTTCAAACATGGTCCTGTTTTATCAATTGCTGTGCTGAACAATGGACAGTTCATTACCTCTGTCATATGACTATGTAGCAGCTTAAAGTTATGTGTGTATTTGTTAGTGTTGTGTTCGAGACCACCTAAAGTGAGACCGATCCAAGACCGGAATAAATCTAGCCGGGGTCAAGACCAAGACCAGAAGGGGTCGAGACCGAGTCCAGACCGGGAAGGGGACGAGGGATTCGAGACCAGAAAAATGCGAGTCCAATTCATGGTGGCAATTTGACAATAGAGTTCAAAATGTCCAATATTTCTGTGTTCATATTTCAGAACAACATATGGATTCTTTAGACATTCAGAATGGTGTAAAAAAAAATTATGCTGAGAGAAAATAGAGACAGTCTACAAATTATTACTAACCCAAACACAGTGGGAAACAATGAGGGCCTTCTATGCCTTCAGAGAAGCGGTAAGGATTTATAAAATAATATTATTATTATTATTATTCTTTTCAATGACGTTCTGATTTAATCTCTTCAGTTTTTGTTGGAAAGTTAAGACTAAAGAGAAAAAAAGATCCAATGTGGATTTTTCTTTGGTGCTCTCTGAGAAGATAAATATAGCTAGCCAAGTCAGCCATTGGCAAGGCATCAGAAGCTAGATAGAAGGCATCTGCCATTCAACTGTATTAAGAGAAAAATGTTGAGTGACAGTGTAATCAACCAATCACATTTTGACTTGAAATGGGTGTGACTGTTTTCACAAAAACGTAAAAACACTGCGCAATTGTGAGCAGTTGTTGTCCCACGGTCTAGCTAGCTAGCTTTTGTTGTAGGCTAGTTTGCAGCGGCTCCAGCAGGTGTATCAAAGAGGATGTTGTTGCAAATTTATTAGCCTCTCCCATTTCAAGAATAACTTTCAACCGCAAGAGTGGTGGTGGAATAGTTTTTTTTGTCTTTGAAAATAACTTGTGTTTCACACCCTGAGCGGTTTCACCTGTCTTTGTGATTGTCTCCACCCCCCTCCAGTGGTTGCCCATCTTTCCCATTATCCCCTGTGTATTTATACCGGTGTTCTGTTTGTCTGCCAGTTCGTCTTGTTTGTCAAGTCATCAGCGGTGTTTGTATCAGCACCTGCTTTTCCCCAGTCTCTCTTTTCTCGTTCTCCTGGTTTTGACCCATACCTGTCCTGACCCTGAGCCCCCCCGCCTGACCTCTCTGCCTGCCCCTGACCCTGCCTGGCGTCCTGTACCTTTACCCTGTTGCTGTAATAAACATTGTTACTTTACGTTATTAACATTTCCGTACTTGCATAATTAATAAAGATTATATTTATATACAACAACAAAAAATCTGGTGTTTGTCAGTGTTATTATATTTCAGTCTTCTGTGATGTATATAAAGTGTAATATTGGGATGCAAACTCAAAATTGAATAAATGGCAACTCTATATCTGACATGGTACAGGTGTCTACTTTTTTTTAAAGGCCATAACCATGTGTGTAAGGTGTATACTGTACTTTTGTTTCTAATTATATTTGTTTAAGACTACCAAGAATACCTCTGTGTGATCCTGATTTAGCCCACTGCAGTAAAATGTTCATGTTTCAAGAATGGAGTGTATATATTTGGCCTGGCAAAGCGGTTTTATGCACTGACTGAGTGGAAGCTGATAATTCAGAGTTTGTTTTACTCCGCTGGTCTCTGGAAGAAATGATGAGTCCTCCCTTTCCGAGACCGACTCAAGACACCGAGACAAGACCGAGACACTCAATGTGGTCTCAAGACCAGACCCAAGACTGCTCTCAAGTGCTACAACACTGGTATTTGTATTTCTTTCTGCAATAAAGATGATGACGCTACAATAATACACATTTACAATCGGCCTATGTCTAAAAATACAAGCAGCCTAATGATATATATATATATCTATATATACTACCGTTCAAAAGTTTGGGGTCCTTGTTTTTGTGCTGACATAATTGCTAAAGGGTTTTCTAATGATCAATTAGCCTTTTTAAAATGATAACTTGGATTAGCTAACACAACGTGCCATTGGAACACAGGAGTGATGGTTGCTGATAATGGGCCTCTGTACGCCTACAGTATGTAGATATTCCATAAAAAATCAGCCGTTTCCAGCTACAATAGTCATTTACAACATTAACAATGTCTACACTATATTTCTGATCAATTTGATGTTATTTTAATGGACATAAAATGTGCTTTTCTTTCTAAAAGAACGTTTGTAAGTGACCCCAAACTTTTGAACGTTTTTGTGTGTGTATGTTTATATGTATATATGTTATTTTAATCGCAGGACACCATTGTCCGTTATCCCTCTGAAGAGTATGAATTCTAAGCAACCTGCCTACACGTTGTTGGAAGTACAATAGACCAGCATAGCTACTGTAGTAAGTCAAAGCTGTGTGTTGGTAGAGCATGGGTGAAGTATGCATTGTGGTGCTCATCTGAATTTTCTTTCTTTTTCAGACCAACGTAGTTTTTTGTTTTTAATTTCCATGGCTTTTACATCTGAAGGTGATTATACAACATTATAATACAGCTAAACAAAGCAATACAAGTAAAGTAAAAGTACACAATGACAAATGGCAACAGAAATAATGTAGTTATTAGTATTCATTTAATATTGACAGCTGTTTTTCCAGAGGGAAGCGAAAAAACTGAAACCCATTTACGCCAATATGGAGTAAACTAGACATTTGTTCCCTGATCTCTTAACAAGACAATTGAGATGGCTCCTGTAAAATACACAAAATAATCATCTACCCATTAACTATTTACATGGAAATGTACTTTGTGGTTCTCGGTAATAAAAGTTTATTGAAGAAAGGCCTAGTACTACATTACCTGTAAACTATAGTGAATTAGTATAAAATATACAATTTACAATCAAATGTACATTCATCAGATATAGTAAACTTTATACATAGAATTCAAGCATGGCCACAATTGCTCTTGAAGAGTTACAGGGTTATGCAGGCTTTCTTGTTCATGCCCAGTTTTAACAGACCTGATTCTCGATGAACAGCTGAGGTCTTGATGAACAGTTCGTAGAATCAGGTGTGGTAGCACTGGGCTTGAACAAAAAAAGCCTGTATAACCCTGTGGCTAGTCAATAGCAATTTTGGTAACTCCTAAAACAAACAAATGACAAACGGCTGAGAAGCACCTGTAAAATACAAAGTCATTAGACAAGTACAAAACACTTTTAAGAATACGTACGTACAAATCGGACAATGGATAGGTGCTCTAAATCCTTTAGCTACAAACGTTCTTAGTAATGCTGTACACCGCTGTCCAACTCCAGTAAAATAGCACACATTCCCACATTTATAAATGGCAGTATAAATATAAGAAACAGATGTGAGTACTCACAGGTTGGGAATAGAACATACATAAGTACTACTGATAGTGGGCATATGAATAAGCGTAAGTCATTTGTCAGCTCCACATAGGCCAGCTTGACATATTTCATGCTTCTCAAATGACAGAAGGTGGTGCCTGAAAAGGAGAAACATTAACAACCTGTACAACTTATCAAGGTCATTTGTACCATAGGGATGGCGTGCATCTGACAGTGAGGACAACGACCACTTCCTTGAGAGTTTGAGAACTGGTCTCTCCACTGTTCTCTCCTCCATGGTAGCAAGACACCACAATAGTACTAGTACACATCACACTCTCTGACCCTTGCCACTCAATGATGCCCAACGAACCCAAAGGCTCTTTTAAGAGACACCAAGTAAATAACAATAAGCACACGCTGTTGGTGTGTGTGTCGGGAAACGGAGGTGGGGAGGGGGTCAAAAGCCTTTGGGTTCGTTGGGCTGCTAGCTGCTACTGTTGCGCAGCAACTGAGTTGTACCCAGTTTTAGAATTATGAGATTTGGCTGAAAAGATGTTAGCGTGGTCAGAAATGCTGCAAGAAGGTAGCACACATCGTTGGTTTATATTGGGCAGAAATGTGCACGCGATAGCGGTGAATTTAATAAAAACTGTTGCACCTACAAACTTATTCAGTCCAATGGATCTAAGTCTAATGGTCACCGTATGAGTGCTGTAGCCTCGTTTTAATCCAACATCTAGAATTTGAGCTCGGTTAGGGAAATCGAAAGAATCTGACGACCGTAGTGCTAACGACCCAGTCAAAAATCTGGTATTGTGGTTCTCGGTAAAGGCCGGACGGATCATCACAAGAGGTGGGGAGAGTGTTGTGTACCTCAAATCAAGTTGATTTGCGAATTCCACATTGATGTTATATTGGCTTAGATATGATGGCAGGGAGATTTGAATTTAACATTGAGCTTCAACCAATGCATACTATCGTGTGGCTCGACTATAATACGAACACCAGTTAAGACATCAACACAGCTGCCAGTATTTTCCCAAATTGAGTCTTTACTAGTGATCCAAAGCTTGTTTTGGACATTAGGTATTTCTCAGTGTCATGCATAAATTATGATGTACTTTAGCAGGCAGCTGTCCATAGTAGCAAAAAATAGCAACATCTGAGACATTTGAGGTTGAGTGTGGCTTGTTGCCTAGTACTGGGCTAATATACAGTACATTAATGTTAAGTGGCATACACACACGCTGCTGGGGAATGTTCATGGCTGTTCATGGCTGTTCACCCTGGCATCGTACTGTGTGTGTGTGTGTGTGTGTGTGTGTGTGTATGGGAGGGCGCGTGCGCACGAGCATGAGGGTGATGATGATTGTAAAGAGAACACTGGCACTAGTTGTCAGGTATGAGTGCGTGCTGCTCTCCTGGCGTGATTCCTTGTCCTCCACCACAGAAATCCATATGGATTTATGGGAATGATTCACAGTAGTTGTACAGTGTAGAGCGCTGCTGTAGAACCAATCATATTCTACCCACAGCACACTACTGACAGGTCCAGAAACCTCACTCTGGCTCTCTAGTGATAAATGGCTCTGATTTAACCTGTACTCACATGCTCTACAGGTCCTGTTCCTATATTTATTCGTCATGTGATTGGCATGGGAAGAGGGGGCAGTTTGGGGAGAGATTATGTTTGGCATGGAGAGGCCTATGGTAAGGTGAGGTTACACTCCATTTAAGATGTGTGCACAGTTGAAGTCGGAAGTTTACATATACCTTAGCCAAATACATTTAAACTCCGTTTTTCACAATTACTGACATTTAATCCTAGTACAAATTCCCTGTCTTAGGTCAGTTAGGATCACCACTTTATTTTAAGAATGTGAAATGTCAGAATAATAGTAGAGAGAATGATTTATTTCAGCCTTTATTTCTTTCATCACATTCCCAGTGGGTCAGAAGTTTACATACACTCAATTAGAATTTGGTAGCATCGCCTCTCCCCATGCCAATCACATGGGGATTGTTTAACTTGGGTCAAACATTTCGGGTAGCCTTCCACAAGCTTCCCACAATAAGTTGGGTGAATTTTGGCCCATTCCTCCTGACAGAGCTAGTGCAACGGAGTCAGGTTTGCAGGCCTCCTTGCTCGCACACACTTTTTCAGTTCTGCCCACAAAGTTTTATAGGATTGAGGTCAGGGCTTTGTGATGGCCACTCCAATACCTTGACTTTGTTGTCCTTAAGCCATTTTTCCACAACTTTGGAAGTATGATTGGAGTCATTGTCCATTTGGAAGACCCATTTGCGACCAAGCTTTAACTTCCTGACTGATGTCTTGAGATGTTGCTTTAATATATCCATATAATTTTCCTCCCTCATGCTGCCATCTATTTTGTGAAGTGCGCCAGTCTCTCCTGCAGCAAAGCACCCCCACAACATGATGCTGCCACCCCCGTGCTTCACAGTTGGGATGGTGTTCTTCGGCTTGCAAGCCTCCCCCTTTTCTCTCCAAACATATCAATGGTCATTATGGGCAAACAGTTCTGTTTTTGTTTCCTCAGACCAGAGGACATTTCTCCAAAAAGTATAATCTTTGTCCCCATGTGCAGTTGCAAACCATAGTCTGGCTTTTTTATGGCAGTTTTGGAGCAGTGGCTTCTTCCTTGCTGAGCGGCCTTTCAGGTTATGTCGATATAGGACTTGTTTTACTGTGGACATAGATACTTTTGTACCTGTTTCCTCCAGCATCTTCACAAGGTCCTTTGCTGTTGTTCTGGGATTGATGGTGCAAAAAGTGCAGGAAGTACATTCATCTCTAGGAGACAGAACGCGTGTCCTTCCTGAGCGGTATGGCGGCCATGGTGTTTATACTTGCGTACTATTGTTTGTACAGATGAACGTGGTACCTTCTGGCGTTTGGAAATTGCTCCCAAGGATGAACCAGACTTGTGGAGGTCTACCATTTTTTTGTGAGGTCTTGACTGATTTCTTTAGATTTTCCCATGATGTCAAGCAGAGGCACTGAGTTTGAAGGTAGGCCTTGAAATACATCCACAGGTACACCTCCAATTGGCTCAAATTATGTCAATTAGCTTATCAGAAGCTTCTAAAGCCGTGACATAATTTTCTGGAATTTTCCAAGCTGTTTAAAGGCACAGTCAATTTAGTGTATGCAAACTTCTGACCCACTGGAATTGTGATTAAGTGAATTATAAGTGAAATAATCTGTCTGTAAACAATTTTTGGAAAAATGACTTGTGTCATGCAGAATGTAGATGTCCTAACCGACTTGGAAAAACTATAGTTTGTTAACAAGAAATTTGTGGCGTGGTTGAAAAACTAGTTATGACTCCAACCTAAGTGTATGTAAACGTCCGACTTCAACTGTAGCTCTCTGTAGTTAAACCAATAGAGCGTTACTAGCTGCACATCACATACGATCTGGCTCTACAGAAAGTATTATAGCAGATGTTTCCATCCAGTTCAGCACTGTGCAGACAGATGTGTGGAAGTAGAGGTAGATTATAGTGAAAAGATGCTGGCAGTAGCTGTACCCAGTTTCTCCACTCTGCTCCGCTCCAGTCTTTTCAGTAGGTAGAGGAGAGTAACATACCACAATGAAACCTGAAGGTAACCTTCTACTGTCCTTTTTATATGGCACAACGTGTTGATTAGTCCTCTTTTCCCTAGCTTTCCACTGTGGCAATCTAACCTCCATGCTAACTGGGGGTCCTGGTTAAGGAACCTGCCTGCTCAGCTCCTAGCTTGGTGATCATCCCTGATCACATTCCTCTGGTGAGCAGCTCTTTCCCTCTCTCTGTCCCTCCTTCTCCCACTCCATGCACCCGTATGGTTGATCCACTGGTTGCAGTCTAGTGCAGTCTTCCCCTTCAGATCAGCAACACACTCAAGGCAATCATCTCCATGTCAGTCTCTCTCTCTCACCCTTCTCTCCTGGTTGCTCATCTGAGAGAGGAACAGACTTTTTCAATTACATAAACGTTGAAAGTGTTTTCAGGCTATCGTGCTGCAGTGATTATCCTCTGAGAGCCTCTGTCGTTTGACTGTATGATCCCTAGTCCCTGCACTGCTCAGCCAGCTGGAGGGGAAGTGGTGAGTAACTTTTACATATTAATTCAACTCTGTAGCAAACATGCCATTTCACACACACACAAACTGACAGCCATGGAATCTCTGCCTGGATACACTCATGTTAGTTTCCTAGCTTTTCTCTCTGTTATGTGTAATACCTTTAGTGATTGACTGACTTGTTGTTCTTTAGGCAAATGTGTACACAACTGGTATTTTAGGTTATTTGGAAATACATTTCTGTGTCTCTATAAGTCTTTTGTTGTCATGAGATTTTGTGGGATTCAGATTTTGTGTGTGTGTGTGTGTTAGTAATGTATGAAAGGCTTGTGACATTTGTGATGTCAACATCTTTTGAAGCATGTCCTTCGGTTCTCTTAGCACTGCTCTGTAGAGCCTGCCAGGTAAGGTGTTGGGAGTGGGTAGCTTTATCTTTGGAGTGAGCGATGGAAAATAGTGAAAGGGTGAGTACAGTAAAAAGAGGGAGACAGAAAAAAGGAGGAAACAGCGGGAAGAAAGAGAAAAAGAGAGGGAGAGAGAAGGGAAAAGGCAGTGTAAAAGCAGTCTCCTGTCATCTCAGCTGTTGTGATTTAAGTGGACTGACAGCACACAAATCTCCCTGCATCTCACAGCTGTGTGACATACCTTCGTCTTTTATTTTTAACTCCACTTATATGGGACTATAGCAGGGACAGGGAGCATACTATTGTCTCAGCAACAAGGTGTGTGAGTGTATTAGGGTTGTGCGTTAAGGTTGTGTGTAGTTGGCTGTGAATATCAGGGTAGTCTAGGCATTTATATCAAAGGCTTTTGGTGTGTGTTATGCTTCAAATCATGTCAGATATGACAAGTTAAAGTACAGTTTATATCTGAGCTATACACTGCTGGGTTTGCCGTCTTTATTGTCCGTGTGAGTGTCTATAAATCGCGAGGTACATTCCACATAGATGTGCCTGCACTCAATGTTTATGGCCCCCGGGTGTGAGTGGCTGGCACAGGCCTAGTAGGGAGAAGAATAGGGTTTGACACATAACAGGCTGTGGCTTCCTGAACACGCCCTTTCTGTCCCTAAAATGGCCTCCATGTTGACTGATTTAGAGCCAGTGGTTAAACCAGGAAAAATAGAACAGATATTTTGATTGAAAGTGGTATCAACAGGGGCAGATGTAAAACTGTCAGCTAGATAAGAATCTTGGAAAGTTAATCCCATTTTGGGTTCCAACTGGCCATTTGAACCTTTACTTAGAGCTACACACTGAAGGCTAGTGCTGACTGCATCAATCCACACAGACCCAGGACAAACAGCCTCCTTTCAATACAATACCCCCAGGAAGAGGGCTCTGCTGAGGGCAGAGGAGGGGAAGATTAAAGGAGGGAGAGAGAGTGAAAGACAATGGGCTGGATGGATGTGGTGTGTTGATCTTTAGAGGCTCTCCAGGTGGTAGGTGTGCCCATTGATTTAAAGAGTGGGTGTGCTGCCAGCCCCATTTCCTGCTCTAATGCTGTTTACTGATCAATGTCCCGGGCACAACTCGCTACGAGCCAAACCAGCGGGGAGATTTAATCTTGAATCATATTTAATCTCAGACACTTTGGTTTAATGCTGCCAATCATCCATCTTTAGTCTGTTACTGTTGTAGCTCCTCCTGTTCTAGTATAACAACATAACCAAATATCACGCCAGTCAACTGTCCACTGAAAAGAGTTTGAACAAGGGCGACATGAGCGACATTGATATGGAAACAGAGCCGGGAACCCCTCAGTGAGCTCACAATGCAGACTGCCTCTGTAGTGATGTCACAGTGTAGGCCTACAGCTTGTAACTGGGGAAAATAGAGAAGCGTGCGCCAACATCAACATGAACAAATTCATTCCATCTATACACGGAATTTCAAATAATTGCATCTGAGTGACATTTAGTATGTTTATATTACACATGTCCAACATAATTTTTATTCGATTTTCTTTGTGTGCAAAGCCAAACGTATCTTTGTCTCCAGTGTTAGGCTCGACACCCACCACACTTGAATCTGCCAGAGAGCCAAGAAAGCGGGCTGACTAACCAGCCTGCCACTCAGTACTTCCAAGCCTGCCATCTGATAGCACAGGCCAGGAAGGTGACTGCACTCTGGACCTGTCTGTCAAACACAAGGCCTTCCTTCAACAACTCTAGAGATGGGAGAGAGAGAGAGGATAAAGCAGGCTGAATTTGATTTGAGAGGGTGGAAGAGGGGGAGTGAGGGAGAGATTAATATTTAGGGAGGGTGGGGGTATGGGGTGGGAGAGGACAAGGGAGGTGCTGAATGAGAGGGATAAGAGTGAGGTGCAGAGAGAGAGGGCTGAGTGAGGGGGGGGGGAAGAAAGAAGGGATACTGAAACGATGAGGCCAGATTGAGGGGAAAGGAGTGGAGACACAGAAGGAAAAGTGGGAGAGAAAGAAGAGGGATAAAGAGAGTGAGACCCTCTGTCTATGTGCCAGCCAAACCACTGCTCTCCTCTCTCATCTCTCTGTCATGGATCTAACCAGAACACATTTTTCTATTCCCTCTACTCACCCAGTCCTCTCATTTTCAGATTGTTTCCTCGCTAAACCAGACTATGTTTCATAGAATTAAACACATTATCATAAAATCTCATGGAAATCATGTCAAATCCAACTAGCTCGAATGACATTACAATAGGGCTTTCTCTGCTGGCTTCTTTTATACAGAATAGTCTTAGCAGATTTCCACCCAGGGGAATGTAAATGTAAGATAGTTGGCTTAGAACACAAGACCTTCATCCCCTCTACTTCTACCTTGTTGACTGCCACTTTTTTATAGTTGTGCTGACAGAGATGAAACTGAAATCTGCCAGTGCTGCCTTTTCTACAGAGGATGGTCACGTCAGACTTAGACTGTTAGTTGATAGACTGCATTGCTCACGCATACGCAGGCACGCACAGACTCACTCACTCAAAAACTCACGCATTGCCGCACACACCCACAAATGATCTCTCTTTGTCTGAGCTATAGTGTAGATAATCAGTCATTGAAGAAGCCTTAGATGATGCAGATATTTAACTATCTCCATCAGCCATCTCTTTACATTCTGGTGAAAGTGGTTTGTAAATCGTTAAATTGGTAAGGTCTTACTCCTAACCGTGGGTTCATTACACACGAAAGGCTATATTGGAGTTTCATTGGAGAGAGAGCAGCCTCAGATCTCTCTGCTTGAGTTAATGAAAAGATGAGACACACAGCTGAGCCATTGTGCTAAAGCTCTGTTAATTGGGCTTAACTCCCAAACAATTTCTTTGTGTTTCCTTCATGTTTGCTTAGGGGACAGAATACTAGTTGCCAAGCACACCACTCCTAACGCTCACCAGTTCACACTGGAAAGTAGACTACATGAACAGTTTGGTGGTTATGATTCTGCTCCTAGAATATTTCAAGCATCTGCATTTCCTATTTCTGTCTTGATTCCACACAGATTGGCCTATAACCTGGAACGACTGGATGATGGGTGCTCATTTGTCAGACTGACAGGCCTGCTTTAGCAGAGTGCTTTGGGCAAATGAGTCCTGGGGTCATGTGTTAATGTTGTTGTGTCATATGTCAGGTCACATTGAGTAAATCCCAAAGGCATGGCGTATATCTTCCTTTCCCTATCTGGCCTGGGACATGGTGGTGGTTAGCTAGCTAGAGCTGTGGGACTGCGGAGATGCAATCCAAGTTTACAAAATAACTGTCAGTGTGACCAGTGTCAGAAAGAGAGAACCACTTGGTTTCATTCGGGAACAAATGTGTAAAGAAGTTGTATTTTCTGTCTTCAGAGAATGTAAAGGAGTTCTATTAATTCTCTCCCATTGGCTTAGTTGTCTGACGACACGCATCAGACATGGCTGTTTTAAAGGTTTCTATATAGCCCACACCACATGCCAAAGAGAAGTGGGTCAGGGCTCTGTTGAGAGGAGGGAGGAAAATAGCATGCCATGAAGTCAGAAGTCCCGTTAAGTGGGGCTTGCTTCTTTACCAGAAGGTCAAATTGCGATCAGCCACGCCACAACACACTTTATGACAGCACTGTGGAGTAGCAACCCCTGGGCATTTAACTCTGCTGCTACGGATCCTGGGAAGTTGCATCTGTCTCTTAGGAGAAGCATCATCACAGCAGACCCAGGCTCGTTACGGTCATTATACTTTCTCCTTTTATCTCCTGTTTATAATGTCAAGCTTCCCTAAGTTAAATACAGGACCAGAGGGACTAATGATGTTCATCTACAGCAACTGAGCCCTAATTGGACAGAATGCCATCCATATGTTATTGCAGGTAGTGGTGGTCGCCACCCCTGTGGTCCTAAAGCTCTCAGGCAGGGCTCTGGGGGGAGGGTAAAGGTGTGGTTGGGAGGCAGGGTTTTTATGAGACGGTTGGTTTATATGGAGGCAGAACTTGGGGCTCTGTAGACACCCAGGTCTCTGTGCACTGACTGCATTGCAAAAGGCTTCAGTGTGCAACGTTATATATATGGAAAGCACAGACTTCAGAGTGCCACCCACCAGGTGCTGTTGATGCTCATTGTGCTCCCCACCCCTCTCCCACGTGCCACCCACAGGACCCATGAGGCTGTGGACGTCACCAGGTGCCAATGATACCACCCTCAGGCTTCCAATACACACACACACACACACTGAACATGCATCAGTGAATCCCTATATTTCCCAATTGTCACGCGATGCTCACAGAGGACAGATGAGGCAAGCAGAGTGCAGAGGGCACCCACTGGCACAGAGAGCAGCAGGAGGAGGAGGAAAGGGGGAGTGCTGGAGTGAAAACAGCCTGACAGGTTGAAGGCTATTTGGTTACCAGAGAGGATGAACGGTCGTGGGAGCTAGGAGAGGCATTTAGAGACAGAAAGAGGGATAGGAGGTTGTTAGTCAGTTGCACAACTGAATGCATTCAACCAAAATGTGTCTTCCATATTTAACCCAACTCCCCTGAATCAGAATGGTGTGGGAGGCTGCCTTAACATCCATGTCATCGGCACCCAGGAAGCAGTTGTTGTTGGGGGTTAACTGCCTTGCTCAAGGGCAGAAGAACAGATTTTTACACCTCGCCGGCTCGGGGATTCAAACCAGCGACCTTTCGGTTACTGACCCAACACCTAACCTAACCGCTAGTCTACCTTCCGTCCCCACAGCCAAAAGACCGGATAGATAGGAGGGAAGTAACTACATTAATAAAGGGGAGAAATAGGGAGTTAAGTATGAGAGGGAGAAGACAGAAAGAGGGACAAAGATTTAGGGAGGGAGGTAAGTAGAAAAGGAGAGAGAGAGTGGGAGTGAGGAGCGCTGCCAAGATGTCCCATGGGTGATAAATGAGGCCATAATGATGTATCTGTGCTCATCTCCCTCTGGCTGGAGAAAACTGCAGCCTTGGCACAGAGCAGGCCTCGCTCTATCATGCCATGGAGAAACACACACAGCTCTCATCTGCATGAAGTGTGCTCTGATTCTCTCCATATATACAGGGTGAGTCCTACCTGGCCCTGGCAGGGTGGGTTACTTTGCGCAGGCCATTGTTCAGTGTGACAGGGCTAGGGTTGCAAAGGGAGGGTATTTTACTGGAAACTTTCAAAGTTTACCAGTAAACTACCAGAATTCTGGTATCTTTCAAGGATTTTATGTAATCTATCACAAAACATCTAGTGTACCTTAGATTATCACAGGTGTATGTAATTATCTCTGGCCTTATCACATGTCAAATATATTAAATAATTAAATAAGATGATTTTAAAATAAAAAATGGAATGAAAAAGCTGTATAAAATGATATACTAATTGAATACCTTTGGTGTTTAATATGAGGGTTTCAGCATGAATATCCTTTATATTGTTTTTGCTATGTCAATATGTATTTGTAGTCAATGTTTTGGCGTCAAACTGGTGGCATTTGTGAAAAAAAGTAATTAGTTGGACGAGTTGCAGAAGTAATTGAAAATAATGTAATTCTTGATTAGATACTTTTTTTTCATTAATTGGTCTATTTTCTCTAGAACCAGATCTACTAAACTAATGGACAATGAATACTTTTATATAAATACATTTTTTTAAAGCTGCAATATAACTTTTTAGGTGACCTGACAAAATTCACATCGAAATTTGAGTTATAGATTTGTCATTCTTATTGAAAGCAAGTCTAAGAAGCAGTAGATCTATTCTATGTGCACTATTTCTATGCTTCCCGTGCTTAAGTTTTTGCTTCTTTTACTTTGTTTTCTAAGCCAGCTTCAAACAGCTGAAAATACAATATTTTTGCTTATGGAAAATGTATTTCACAGCGGTTTAGATGGTACAATGATTCTCTACACTTTCCTTGCTTGTTTTGTCACATAAACTGAAATTAGGAGAACTATTAGAATTTTACCAGGACATGGCGGAACAATTTCTGAGAAGTGCATCTTTAAAAGTTATTCAAGTATAAATTACCAAATCCAATGATGGATTGCCATATATTTTCTATATACCAAATTTACTGACGATTCCGGTAACTTTGGTAAATTACCGGTAACTTTGCAACCCCAGACAGGGCTGTGATGTCAAAGGCAGTGTGGTTCTCTCAAAGGGAATGATGGAAGAGAACACATGTCAATACCTCTCTGGAGGAAACAATGGGGGGGTCTTCTGTGGCTTGTTGTGCCACTTTCTCACTGAAATGTTATTCTGTTAGTCCTCAAGATGTGTAACAGTGAATCTTAAGTGTGCAAAAAAACGTTAGTAAGGCATTTTTGTAAGATGACAGTGAAATAACAACAGTGTGTATGGGAGAGAGGGATTGAGAAAGAGAGAGACCGAAAGAGAGGGATTGAGAGAGGGAGAGGGAAGAAATAAAGAGAAAAGAAGCAAGATCATTTTTTAAAAGACCAGATGTTAGATAATATCATGAAAGATGAAGAGACAGAGAGTCAGCAGTGTTCTATGAGATTAAAGCATGAAAACCTCACGCAGCAGCCAAAGCAAACCTTTCTCCTGCACCTGAGGTGTGGCCGTTTGGCTAGTGAAGGTGTAACCCTTAGTGTCAACACCTAGCCCCAGAAATAGATCCCTCCTGTGAATTCCATACGCCAGTGTCAATCAGTATGGTTTGGGCCAGGGTGTGTGTGATGGGATGGGGGGAGTGTTTGTTAATTAAGTGGCCTATCTGGACCCAGGTCCCGAGGCCAACACAGCACTGACGTGTTGGGATACATGGCCCTCTGCCTTCCTTAGGAGGAAGAGCTGCAGGAGGTGTGTGTGTATGGCTGCTGTTACATGGGATCTGTCTCTTAGCCTGCACGTGTCACTTGATTGACACAAAGCGTCTCTGTCTTCATACTTCCTGTTGTTGTAGTCTTTCCTTTAACATAATCTCATTCTGTCATCTATTCCATAGTAGGCCTGAACATGTTTGAGTCAGAGGAACTTTAAAGTGGTTGTGTAGTGCTATTTGGGTTGTTCATTGGATTTGTCCTGATGTTTTTATTTATTTTTGTGTGTGTATTTGTTTGACGTTTTACTGCATTGTTAGGAGCTAGTAACAAGCATTTCGCTGCACCCGCTATAACATCTGCTAAACTGTGTACGTGGAACATACATTTTGATTTGATTTGATTTAGAGGGAGGAGAGGTTAGGGTTGCAGTGACTGTGTGGACCGAGGCTTTCTCACATTCATCCCAGTGGAAAAGGGGAGGGGAGAAACTTTCACTGGAAAGTAGCACAAGGATAGTGTGTGTGTGTGTGTGTGTGTGTGTGTGTTTACAGTACACATATGTATACAGGTGCATTTAGAAATAGGATCTTCATTTGATCACTCTTTTGCTGAGAATTTTTCTACACAGAAGGAAATGCAACCTTTAATGTATTAGAAGTTTAAAAAGGCTTCTAAAGTTTGTAATTTCCACTTTAAAATTTCAGACTTGATTTGCCATAACAAAAACTCTATCAGCCCCTACAAAAAATGTCCATTAGTTATAATCCACATAATAATTCACATGTTCTGTTGCTGCAGAATTATTTTCCTGCTGCAGCAAACTTGCTCAAATTAAGATCCTACATCTGTACGTGTGTTTTTTTGTGTGTCCTACATACATTAGTGAGGAGTGTGCAGTGTTGGTCTGAGTTTTCCCAATGTGCCACTAATGTAAAGACCATATGGAGCAGGCAGTCCAGGCCATGCCCACTCCTACATGCATAGCTGGTGCACGATTCAGGATCTCTCTAACCCTGCCACCTCATCAACCATCCAGCCACCCACCCTCCATGCCACTGCACCCCTCTAAGAGATATACGGGAGGGACTCAGGGTATAAAGTGGTCCTCACCCAGAATGCTAACCACTCTTGGCATATAGTTGTAAACACACATACATTACATGCATAAGGCATTCCCATAGGCTTCCCTGTTCCCTGTAGGGCACCTGCATATGAGTTTGTTCCTGCTGAGGAATGACCTCATTTCCCCGTATGCACCAGAGAGCACTAAAGCAGCCCCCAGTATGTGACTTCCCCTGACCTTCATCCATCTGAAGCCCATAGGAGCAGATCTGTTATAGTATGGATACACTCAGAAACACTCTACTTTTCAGTTATTTGAGTTATTTCGTTCTGATAGTACAGTGTGGGTAAAACAGTTTTACTCTAACTTGCCATGTTTAGCGATGGCAAGTTAGTAAATCTATGTGACTGTGCGAGGGATCCAGTACTGTAGCTTGACTATGTGTTCTTTGGTAGCATGTTCAATATGGGTCAGTGTTCAAATATCTCTAGGGAGTGTCTCTAGCCCAGCCCAGCCAGCCCCGTGTAGCCGAGGCCCAGCAGAACCAGGCTATGACCTGCCTTATCGTGATGGAGGTTGTAGTGGTGATGGCGGTACACTCATAGAAAAGAAAGGTGCTATCTAGAACCAGAAAGGGTTCTTCAGCTGTCCCCATAGGAGAACCGTTTAACGAACCCCTTTTGGTTCCAGGTAGAACCCTTTTAGTCCCAGGTATAACCCTATTGGATTCCATGTAGAGCCCTTTCCACAGACGGTTCTACATGGAACCCAAAATAGTTCTACCTGGAACCAAAAAGGGTACTACGTGGAACCAAAAAGGGTTATCCTATGGGGACAGCTGCAGAACCCTTTTCTAAGAGTGTAGAGATGATGGGGGTATATGTGCTTTGACTCACCATGAAGTAGACCAGGGATAGGCAACTTTGATGGGGGTGGGGGCCACAAGAAATCTGAAGTCATCATGAGGGTTCACAGTACCCACAGCCACACAGAGCTGCCCTGGCCTTTTGGGGGCCCTATTCACTGCATCGATACAGTGTATTTGACAATAAACATAAATATATATTTGATACTATTCTAACTCTCAACAGTAAGTTGAGACTGAGTTCCTACAAAAGGGGGCTACATGGTCACCATTGCCCATCCCTGAAGTAGAGCAACACAAACAAACTCCAGCCTGGTGAACTCAGCCTTTAGCATTCAGCAGTCTCTCTCTCGCTCTCCATTTCCCCTCTCCTCTCCACTTCGGGGACAAGGAAAATGGTTTCATGGAGTCATTTCCAGAAGTCTGTGATCCGTCTCTCCTCCTAATTGTTTTCCCAAATCCTGAGTGGGCGGGGTTTAGGACAGAAGAGTGGAATGCAGGGGAAGGTTATTACACACTTGAACCTCTGTCTTTAGCCCAACATGTTGCTACGTTACACAGAGTGCCAGATCGGCCTAAGATACTGGCTGGGTAATGGAGGATGCATACAGTGTGTGGTTGATGTATGTTTCCGTGTGTTGAGAGGGAGAAATGGGGAGAGAGAAAAAAACAAACGAGAGAGATGTAGGGAAAGGGGGAAGCATATAGAAACCAAGAAAGAGACTGACATAAAGTGAAAGAAACAGTGCATACCGTAGAAAAAGAGAGATGGACCAAGAAAGAAAGAAGCGAGAGATGGCTGGCATTGTAAAGGTCAATGTTTGTGTGACCGTGTTAAGAACTGGTGAGGCTGAGGATAATTATAATGTGTCTGAGCTCAACACTCCTCCACAGTCTACACACTCGTGGGAAGACTGCCTGTCCATCAAACACTAGAGGGTCCAGTGTGAAATAAATAACAGGGCAGAGTATACACACACACAGACAAAAATGCACATACAGTACACAGCAGATGCATGTACACACATTAATTACAACCCCAATCCCTCGTCTTCTCACTAAAGCAATTCCACCATAATTTGCCACATATTTGCTCATATTTCCACACTTGATGTGTTTGTTATATTGCAGTATAATATCCTGTCTATGTTCCTATTCTTTATATTTAGAATTCTCAATCAGTCTCATAACTCAAAGTATCTTTGATCTGAACTTCCCAACCGGAGTATTAAAAGCCTATTAGTGAATAGTGTGTGTGTGTGTGTGTGTGTGTGTGTGTGTGTGTGTGTGTGTGTGTGTGTGTGTGTGTGTGAGCAGTGAGTGGGGCCTTGCTCACCCCTGCGGTATTGTTTTGCTGGACTTGCTAAGCATTTATGAGGTAATTGAGGTTGGCTGGAGCTGCAGCGCTAGTGATAAGGCCTGTCTCCAGACCCATTATTAATGTTCCACGCTTCACTGGGGCTCCAGAGGGGCCCACAGACCTGCAAGCAGCCTAATTGGAAGAACTGGATCTGTTTAGGGAGAATTCTGATGACTTTCAGAACTGTGTGTGTGTGTGTGTGTGTGTGTGTGTGTGTGTGTGCGCGCTGCATGTGTGTGTGTTTGCCAGATTGAGCCCCATTATTTGATCTCTTACTGTATGTTGTATTTGGGAAAAACACATTACACAGCTGAACAACACCCCTGGAAATTCTCACAGCCTGAAAAACATCGAATAGGGAAGCTGCCAATATCATTACTTAAAATGTTCCTAATGTTGTATTGCAAATTGCATTTATTTCAAATTTCCACATCAGCCAGCACTAAGAAATATGAGGTGTCATGAAGCTGTGAAGTAGTAACTGCCTTTCCTTTACATCGGGTCCCGGGGAGAATCCACTGTTTGCTCTGGTTCAATGTTAGTGTGTGGTGAAAAATAGCTTTTCCTCTCCCCCATCTCTGACCCCATGGAGACTGTAGCCACGACGACCCTGTGGTGTCTGTCTGCGTCATAAAACAGCACGTAAAGAGAGGCCCTCCTTTGAATCTGGACAATGACCTCAAACTTGTCGCTCTCTGAAACACCCCTCTGCCGTTCTGGTGGTCGAAAAAAATCAACAGCGGGAGAGACTTCCTGCACATTGGTTTAGGTGTGTGTGTGAGTGCGTGTCGGGAGGTAAAATATTTGTTTTGCCATGGAGATGGGAGGGGGGCAATAGGGAGTGTGGTTTGGTTTTGAGTGTTGGTCTTTAAAATTCCTTCCTGCCTGACCTCTGATGTCATCGATGAACGCCCCCCACCCCCCACAGACAGCACTGCATGTGGCTGAAAATTGTTCCGCCCACAAACACGCAGAGAAAATAGAAAACACATTTATGCTATTAATGAATCGCTTCGACCGCAAAACCATCTTTCCCCCTACACGCAAACACAGACAAATGTACCCAGTAACCTCTCTTTCTGTTTGTGAATCACTTCGTAAGCGGTTGGGGGAACCTTTTGGTGTGCCACAGCAAAGAAATCAATCATGTGCAACCAGCAGTACACAATGGCTGACCCCCCTAAGAGACAGCAATAGCACAGCGTGATTCTGTTTGGCTACAAGTCAATATGTTGAAAATGTGCCCCATCGAAAATGTGCCCCATCGGTCTTCCATTTGCAGGTGATTATGCCTGTCCCCAGTGTCATCGCTGTGTGTCAGAGCTGTGTGGTTCCCTGCTGGTCTGAGGACAGGACTATTCCCTTCCTAATGAAGGACACTGAGCTGGAACCACGTTAATGTGATGCCTCGCCTTAAATCATGTTCCAAGCTTTGTCCTGTTGTATAATCATCTGCTCTATTCTCTCTCTCACACACACACACACATTACACAAACACCTCCCCCACATCTCACATAACCCAAATCTGTCACATTCCACATTAAACAAAGATGCTACAACATGGGTGTGTTTTGTATTATTGTATCACACAGCCAAAGCCTCCTCTTCTAAGTAAGAATAAAAAAACAGACACTACCATCCACACCATCCCTTTGGTGCTGCTGACTTTTTGTTCTCTAAAGTTCATTGTAATGTTCTCAGTCCTTTCTCATCACATTTGTGTGGTGTGACACTGGTACAGTAAAAGCTGTCCCTGTCAAGCTGCTGTGTATGTCCCTGTCACAGAGAGAGAAAGCCTTCAAATGGGAGGACAGGCAGGACACAGTGACAGTGGTGAGTCACTGCTGGGTGTTAATGTCACCTCCAGGCAATTAGCTGCCTCTCAGTGTGATACAGGGATCAGACAATGAAAGAGACACCGAATGAATCACCACTGAGACACAGAATGAATCACCACCTAATTACTCTCCCTTAGTCCGTACCACACTGCATCGATCCCGTCACATTCTGATTCTTGCACTGTTTTATTAGACTGATTATGGGCTGTTTATCATAATTTCCCCATCTGAGACTAGTCTGTGGCCATTTGCTTGGTTGTTATGGTACATTATAGTTGATGTAGTGCTTTAGGTGGCCATATGTATTCAGCTGGATACATTCTGAGGTGGCGGAGGTGGAGAGCTTTTCTCAAGGACACAGCAGAAATACCTGACCTTGATGTGGGTGACAGGAAAGCCCAGCCCCTTAGTCTCATATCCACACTTCTGCTTTCTCTCCCTGTATTTTGTTGATTTTCTTTAACCCGCCAACGTCCCTATTCTATGGAGGACAACTTTTCTTGTATCTGTGCAATTCGTATGTACAATCAGCACAAAATAGTATCCGTGCGAAATAGTACACAAATGTATGCACTCACTACTGTAAGTCGCTGTGGATAAGAATGTCTGCTAAATGACTCAAATGTAAATGTAGTTGATGCACAGTATGATGTATCTCTTTGCATCCCCCTACCCCTATAGCTGTGGGATAGGACTTTCTCTTTCTAAGCCCAGCCTACACCCGTCACCCAACAGTGACTGTCTCTCTGGGTGTGTGTTGTGCTGTAGTTACAGTATGTCCCTGACCTCTGGGCTGTTTGGCTGAACCGTGGAATGTGGTCTGGTCCCACCCACCACAGGGACACCAGATGTGGTGGGCCCACCTCAGGCCAACCAGTGGCTGGTAGGGTAGCTGGTAGGGTAGGTAGGAAATACGTTTCAACTTATGAGATATACCAGTAAATGCTAACTAAGGCAACAATGGGTATGTAAACCAGGTATTGAAAAGTTTGGTCCGGAGTCTTGATTAGTAAGCTAATTGCGATGGGCAGTTCAGTCATCAAGCTCTGTTTGAATTAACATTTCTAAAGGCTTTCCCCAAAAAACTTCCCAATTAAATGTTGATCACAAAGTAGGCCTACCTGACATAGTGATATCATGTTGGTTTGTATCAGTTGGGGGGGCCATTTGTTTTGCAAACTCTGCCAACACGTACTACACCAGCTCCAACTGGTGGCCATGGGTGAATTTTTCTGAGCAAATTGTTTAAATAATAAAAATAATCATTTTTAAAAGAAAAAAACAAATGTTGTACATAAAAGATTGTAAAAACCAGCACAAAGTGATTTTAACTTTGGAAAGCTGTTCCAAAGTATTGCCACACATACAGTGGGGCAAAAAAGTATTTAGTCAGCCACCAATTGTGCAAGTTCTCCCACTTAAAAAAGATGAGAGGCCTGTAATTCTCATCATAGGTACACTTCAACTATGACAGACAAAATGAGCTTTTTTTTGTCTTAAAGGGGAAGAGTTATATTTTGAGACAGACTTGAATAAGATAAGTAGCCAATAGGCAGAGTTTAGCATAATGTGTCTGATTCTATGTAATAATAGTATGAGAATAAGAATGCATTTATTTAGCATCAAACAGCGCAAAAACATTTTCAGGCACCTTCTTGTCTGAATGGCAAGTGGATAAACAGGTTAATGTCAAGCCCTGCTTTTTTTCAAAATGTTCATGGAATGTAGGCCTAAATTGAACACGTCACATTAGCTGCTACTGTAGGCTGAATGATAGAACAGCTTTTTCCATTTTAAAATGTAAAGAGATGCATTTTCTCCATTGTTTTTGATGGTAGGCCACTCAAATAGGCCTACATTATGACCAAATAGTCACAATAGCCTACCTGGCTACTGTTAAAACTGTAACTTAAAGTGGGTACAGCCTCAGTGTGCACGGTAAACGTGCATTGGAAGTTGTACAGAATTTTCACAATGTTCAAGTTTGCGCTCAGCAGACCTGAAATTTGCTCCGTGCTAAAAAATGTTTGAGGGAACATTAGTTGGGGGGTGAGGTTTACCGAAAATAATGCTGTCTGTTTTAAGCTTAAAGTTAATGTCATTGACTTCTTTGACTGCCTGTATGTGACACATTGAACTTGGCTTCCTATCATATACTGTAGGTTATTGTGACTTTTGATCATAGGTGCGTTTCTTAGGTCTGTCCATACAAATTGCCCTTGTAGTCCTTAAAGTCTACTTTGTCTGTGTTTTTTTATTTGCAATATGTACATAAACTCAGCAAAAAAAGAAACGTACCTTTTTCAGGACCCTGTCTTTCAAAGTTAGTTAGTAAAAATCCAAATAACTTTACAGATCTTCATTGTAAAGGTTTTAAACACTGTTTCCCATGCTTGTTCAATGAACCATAATCAATTAATGAACATGCAACTGTGGAACGGTCGTTAAACTTCTCTATAGGGTAGGGGGAATTTTGGATGAAAAGCATGCCCAAATTAAACTGCCTGCTTCTCAAGCCCAGAAGATAGAATATGCATATAATTGGTAGATTTGGATAGAAAACACTCCAAAGTTTCCAAAACTGTTAAAATCGTGATTTGGCAGGCGAAAACCTGAGAAAAATCCATCCAGAAAGTATGATTATTTTGTTGTTGTAGTTTTCTATTCAATGCCATTACAGTATCCATTGATTTAGGACTCAAATTGCAGTTCCTATGCCTTCCACTAGAAGTCAACAGTCTTTAGAAATTGTTTCAGGCTTTGATTCTGAAAAATTAGGGAGTAAGAGCAGTCTGAATGAGTGGACCCTGCAGTGTCACAGAGCTTTTTCATGCGCACGACCGAGAGAGTGCCTTTCTTGTTTACCTTTTATATTGATGACGTTATTGTCCGGTTTAAATATGATCGATTATTTAGTCTAAAAACAACCTGTGAACTGAATATAAACATCGTTTGACATGTTTCTATGAACTTTACGGATACAATTTGGATTTTTTTGTCTGCCTGTTGTGACTGCCTTTGAGCCTGTGGATTACTGAAGAAAGCACGCAAACAAAACTGAGGTTTTTGGATATAAAGAAAGACTTTATCAAACAAAACAAACATTTAATGAGTAAATGAATGTCTTCTGAGTGCAACCATGTGAAGATCATCAAAGGTAAGGGATTAATTTTATCTCTATTTCTGACTTTTGTGACTCTTCTACTTGGCTGGTTACTGTTTGTAATGATTTGTCTGCTGGGCGATGTTCTCAAATAATCGTAAGGTATGCTTTTGCCGTAAAGCATTTTTGAAATCTGACACCGTGGTTGGATTCACAAGAACATAATCTTTAATCCTATGTAAAATACTTGTATGTTTTCTGAATTTTTATAATGAGTATTTCTGTATTTGAATTTGGCGCTCTGCAATTTCACTGGATGTTGGCCAGGTGGGACGCTAGCGTCCCACATACCCTAGTGAGATTTAAGACACTAACATCTTACAGACGGTAGGCAATTAAGGTCACAGTTATGAAGACTTAGGACACTAAAGAGGCCTTTCTACTGACTTTGAAAAACACCAAAAGAAAGATGCCCAGGGTCCCTGCTCATCTGCGTGAACGTGCCTTAGGCATGCTGTAAGGAGGCATGAGGACTGCAGATGTGGCTAGGGCATTAAATTGCAATGTCTGTACTGTGAGACGCCTAAGACAGGGAGACAGGATGGACAGCTGATCGTCCTCGCAGTGGCAGACTACATGTTAACCTGCACAGGATCGGTACATCCGAACATCACACCTGCGCGACAGGTACAGGATGGCAACAACAACTCCCCGAGTTACACCAGGAACGCACAATCCCTCCATCAGTGCTCAGACTGTTCACAATGGGCTAAGAGAGGCTGGACTGAGGGCTTGTAGGCCTATTGTAAGGCAGATCCTCACCAGACATCACCGGCAACAACGTCGCCTATGGGCACAAACCCACCGTCGCTGGACCAGACAGGACTGGCAAAAAGTGCTCTTCACTGACGAGTTGCAGTTTTGTCTCACCAAGGGTGATGGTCTGATTCGCATTTATCGTTGAAGGAATGAGCGTTACACTGAGGCCTGTACTCTGGATTGGGATCGAGGTGGAGGTCCATCATGGTCTGGGGCGGTGTGTCACAGCATCATCGGACTGAGCTTGTTGTCATTGCAGGCAATCTCAACGCGGTGCGTTACAGGGAAGACATCCTCCTTCCTCATGTGGCACCCTTCCTGCAGGCTCATCCTGACATGACCCTCCAGCATGACAATGCCACCAGCCATACTGGTTGTTTTGTGCTGAGTTTGTGAGCACATGGAGGGCTTCCACAAGTTTAAGAGATGTGTTTGTGGTTCGACACAGGATCTATAAAGTTTACCCAGCTTGCCAGCCAAGGGGGTGCCACATTTCACCCCTCTGCTCTAAAACGGTAATTTGCAGCTGAGAATGCTGGGAGTGTGAAGGGGCTTGTTATGGAATTTCTGCTTGGTTGGTTTCTCTGTACAAAAGGGAAAATAAATCAACTTAAATATGGGTTGTATTTACAATGGTGTTTGTTCTTCACTGGTTGCCCTTTTGTGGTAAGAGTTATTACACATCTCACTGCTGTGATGGCACACTGGTAATTCACCCAATAGATATGGGAGTTTATCAAAATTGGGTTTGTTTTCAAATTCTTTGGGTCTGTATAATCTGAGGGAAATATGTGTCTCAAATATGGTCACACATTTGGCAGGAGGTTAGGAAGTGCAGCTCAGTTTCCACCTCATTTTGTGGGCAGTGTGCACATATTATACAGTCTTCTCTTGAGAGCCAGGTCTGCCTACGGCGGCCTTTCTCAATAGCAAGGTTATGCTCACTGAGTCCATACATAGTCAAAGCTTTCCTTAAGTTTGGGTCAGTCACATTTATTTTATTTGATAGGGAAGCTGAAAGGTCAAATATATTTAGGTTTACACCTCACTTCACTATTACAGTGAAAAATTTTGTCCAGGAAGTTATCTAAAAAGGATTGAATTTGTTGTTACCTAATTGTTTTTTGGTAGGTTTCCTCACTATTTTCCTTCCTTTCTTAATATTATTCAGTTCCTTTGGCTTTGATGCCTCATGATTGAGTATTGCTCTGTTCAAGTAGACCATGATTTTGCTGTGATCTGATAGGGGTTTCGGTGGGCTCACTATGAACGCTTTGAAAGACTCTGTGTTGAGGAAAGTGATGAAGTAGTCTACAGTACTACTGCCAAGAGATGAGCTATAGGTGTACTTACCATAGGAGTCCCCTCGAAGCCTACCATTGACTATACCCAGCATGCGACAGAGCTGCAGGAGTTGTGACCTGTTTTTGTTGATTATGTTGTCGTAGTTGTGCTTATTGGGGCATATAGAGGAGGGAATGCTGTCACCTTCAGGTAGGTGTTTGTCCCCTTGTGTGCTGAGGGTGTCAGGTTCTTGTCCAGTTCTGGCATTTAGGTCGCACAGACTAGTACATGTCCCTGGGTCTGGAAATTATTGATTTCCCCCTCCAGGATGGAGAAGCTGTCTTCATCATTATTATTATTATTATTATTATTATTATATATATATTTTAAATGTAACCTTTTATTTAACTATGCAAAGTATGGGAATTCTAGTGTGGGGATATAGGTAGCACACAGGAGGACATTTTTCTCTGAGAATTTCTAACCAAATGTAAAATGTTCCTGTTTTGATTCATTTAATAGTGAGTTAGGTCTGCTATATACCAAATTAGCATACCACCTGAGTCCCTTCCCTGTTTCACACCTGATAGTTAGGTGAATGGGACTACCAGCTCTCTTTAACCTAGAGGGCAACCAGTGGGTCCGTCTCCTCTATACCATGTTTATTGTAGGATGACAATGTCTGTATTTCTGATTTCTTTGGTGAAGTCCAGGATCCTGCTCTTTAGGCCAAAGGCAGATGACCTCAGGCCTTGGATATTCCAGGATGAGATAGTGAAGGTGTTGCGGTCCATAAAGTGTCCAATAATGTTAGTCGTGTGGTTTGGCCTCAGACCAGTAAGTGTAAGCAGAGCCTGCTGAGCATCTGGTACATGCCATTGGCTTGGGCTAGTATAAAAGTGGGGGTTGGGCCTGTTTGCCTGCTCATTGCCTGATCGTATGTGTGACTTTCATGTTGAGGCCCTCTTCATGGAAGTGGGGGGAATGGGGTGGGCACGAGCGGCATAGGTCTGATCTGAGGGGGCCTATATGGGGTGTGGGAATGGTTGGTTTGGGGGGGTATTGATTGGTTGGTATGTGGATGTGGTGCTGTGGTCTAGATGTAGGTAGGTCCGCTCGCTGTGGGTCCTCTATATGTAGGTCCGGGGAGGGTCCCATAGGTCTAGGAGGGTGTCTTGCTAGTCTGGGCATGGTGTCTGTTTATCTGTTGCTCCTGTGTGTGGTGTTGGGGCTGCGGTTGAGGGCGATGTCCTTTAGGGTGCTGGCGAAGGTGGGCACTGCTGCCTTGTATAGGTGGACCTGGTCGTAATGGCTGTTCAAGTCCAGGGTGGAGTGGTGGGCACTGCTGCCTTGTAGAGGTGGACCTGGTCATAGAGGCTGTTCAAGTCCAGGGTGGAGTGGTGGGCACTGCTGCCTTGTAGAGGTGGACCTGGTCAAAGAGGCTGTTCTAGTCCAGAGTGGAGTGGTGGGCCAGGTAAACATTTGGTTTTGAGGCACTGTCACAGGAAATACTTGCGTTTACCTGCTGTATGGTAGCAGGGTGGAAGTATTTTCATGGTAGCAGGGTGGAAGTATTTTCATGGTAGCAGGGTGGAGATAACCACTTCTGTGTTGGGGAAAGTAGAACAAGCTTTTTCAATCATTCCCTTGAGTTCTGTGGCCCCCATTTTCAGCTTTGCTCTCAAGTTGTTTGTGCCTGTGTGCATTACGTGGCTGGGTGACCCTAGTTGGTCCTCAGACAGAAGGTCTAGGGTGCGCTGGGTGTTTGGACACCAGAGTTTAGACACTGTGTGTTTGGGAAAAATATAATTTTCTTCTATATAGTTTGTAAGGAGTACAATCTGTGGTTTGTGTTTGTCCTCAGTGGGTGTGGGGGGAGGGGTTGTCAGGGGGCTGTCGTGTCTTTGGCATCATTAAAATGAAGACTGTTATTTTATCAAATCAATTCTCTGTAATTATTATTACGTGATTATTCTAATCATGTAAATGTAATTAACTAGGAAGTCGGGGGACCATATCTGATCAATTAGTCTTCTAATTAATTAATTATTCTTTACCTCACGTTATTCTCATTCCAAACGTCGTAAATGGTTGGTTATCTGCACGAATCCAGTCTTTACTATGAATCATCCATACATCAATTGTCTCAATCATTTATTTATTAACTAACTAAATAATCACAGAAATGCAAAAACAAACAAAGAAAGTAGATATGGTTACAAGGAAATGATAGGGGATGTGCCCTAGTGGGCTAAACTGGAATGGCGGCTTGGTAGACAAAGGGACTGAGAAGGGCGCGAAAGACAAAAGACACTACACGGTTGATAATTATAATAATTGAAATGCTAATCCTTCGCACATGAACGCTCACTCATTCACGGATTATTGCAAACAATATATATATTTACTCTCAGTGTGTCGTCGTGATCTCTGTTGGAATAGTCCTTTCTGTTGGAAGTTCATCAGCCTGTCCTTCGTGGTTAGAATGGGTACCATTCAGAATTGTCCTTATAGAATAGATGTTTTGTCGGTTCTCGCATTCACGGGTACATAATTTCTAGCTGCAGACTAATAATTAGTATCGAAGAGTAGCTCTTATTCTGTCGGATCGATAGTCTCAGATTTTAACCACGTGGTATGGTTAAGAATTCAGAAACGAGGAATGCATAGTCTCTACTCAAACCTTAGCCCTCTCGGTAATCGAGGTAAGCTGGTCTCAAGGGAAATTCCCAAGGTGGGGGTTATACAGTAGGAAAGAGCTGTCCCATGACACTAGATCAATGTCTGTGCTCATGGGGCGGGCCTATGACTTAGTTAAACTCCAAAGGGAGTTGGAGTTTCCTTCATTAAACAGTTTAAAATCACATTACATAATTTCACAAAGTTTCATCTTTAGTCATTCATTTTACACAACAATTAGATGCAAGCCTCACAACTGAGACTCTTGTATAAACAGAGTTATGGTAATGTGGCTGACTCATGAGTTTCACAAACATTAAACAAAATGGACCGGTCCTAGCTGGATTCTCCCCCGACCGTGTACACATTCTCCAAAACATGGACAGACATTGTTCAGTTCTCAAGTTCTGTGATGCGGAAGAGTTTCCTTTGTTCTCTTGTGAAACTTTCTCTCTATACTGTCTGGTCATGAGGAGAGACTCCTCTAGGAATTTATGACCTTCATAACAGAGCCTGGATGTAGGGGGAAGAGAGAGAGGTGGTGAGAGAGAGAGGAGGATGGTACTCGCTATCCCCAAAGAGGGCCACGTCATGACAGGGCTATCAGGGTGGCTGACGTGGGGGGTGCTCAGAGGGGGTGGCATCCCCTGGGTTTGGGCTTCTTCACTATACTATACTTTGCTTACTTATGCTTAGAATATAACATTCAATAGGAGTAAACTTGCATCAACAGATTAACCTTTCTGATCTCCCCATCCCGGATCCGGGTTCGTGAATACAGACTCAAGCTCATTACCATAACGCAACGTTAACTATTCATGAAAATCGCAAATGAAATGAAATAAATATGCTAGCTCTCAAGCTTAGCCTTTTGTTAACAACACTGTCATCTCAGATTTTCAAAATATGCTTCTCAACCATTGCAAAACAAGCATTTGTGTAACAGTATTGATGGCTAACGTAGCATTTAGCATTAGCATTCAGCTGGCAACATTTACACAAAAAAACAGAAAAGCATTCAAAAAAATAATTTACCTTTGAAGAACTTCAGATGTTTTCAATGAGGAGACTCTCAGATAGCAAATGTTCAGTTTTTCCTGAAAGATTATTTGTTTAGGACAAATCGCTCCGTTTTCTGCGTCACGTTTAGCTATGAAAAAACCCCTGTATCCAGGATTGTGTAAATCTATCAGCAAGCTCATTAGCATAACACAACGTTAACTATTTATGAAAATCGCAAATGAAATGAAATAAATATGCCATCTCTCAAGCTTAGCCTTTTGTAAACAACACTGTCATCTCAGATTTTCAAAATATGCTTCTCAACCATAGGAAAACAATAATTTGTGTAAAAGTAGCTAGCTAGAGTTAGCATTTCGCGTTAGCATTTAGCGTTAGCATTAGCGTTAGCATCCAGCACGCAACATTAACAAAAACATAAAAGCCTTCAAATAAAATCATTTACCTTTGAAGAACTTCTGATGTTTTCAATGAGGATACTCTCAGTTAGATAGCAGATGCTCAGTTTTTCCAAAAAGATTCCTTGTGTATTAGAAATAGCTCCGTTTTATACATCACATTTGGCTACCAAAAAAAATCCATAAATTCAGTCCTCAAAACGCAAACTTTTTTCCAAATTAACTCCATAATATCGACTGAAAACATGGCAAACGTTGTTTAGAATCAATCATCAAGGTGTTTTTCACATATCTCTTCATTGATACATCGTTCTTGGACACATGCTTTCTCCCCTGAATCAAATGGTAAAGTAGAAGCAGCTGGCAATTGCGCACCGAATTCGACGCAGGACACCAGGCGGACACTTGGAAAATGTAGTCTCTTATGGTCAATCTTCCAATGATATGCCTACAAATACGTCACAATGCTGCTAAGACCTTGGGCGAACGACAGAAAGTGTAGGCTCATTCGTTGCGCAATCACAGCCATATAAGGAGAGAATGGAAAACAGAGCTTCAGAAATTCTGCTAATTCCTGGGTGATGCATCATCTTAGTTTCGCCTGTAGAATGAGTTCTGGGGCACTTACAGACAAAATCTTTGCAGATTCTGAAACTTCAGGGTGTTTTCTTTCCAAAACTGTCAAGAATATGCATAGTCGAGCATCTTTTCGTGACAAAATATCGCGCTTAAAACGGGAACGTTTTTTATCCAAAAATGAAATAGCGCCCCTAGAGCTCTAACTGGTTAAAGACTTCTCAAATATTATTTTTGAGAAATATGTAATAATTTGCACATACTAAATGTGTCTCAGATGGCAGGGTTCATGTGTTCAAGCATTTTGTGCAATGTCATCATCTTTTCCAATTTGGGAGACATCTTATACTGCTTGTTTTTATTTTTAGATTTATCTAACCATTTCTCGTGATCCACTTTCAATTTTTTTTAAGAGACTGAAGCTGCTCTCTCAGTTAATACTTTTCCCAGCCTTTTCCAATGTATTGATTGGAAATGGTCAAGGAAATGGACGTCCTCCCCTATGTCCACATGAAAGACTAAAAGCTCTGCGTTTTAGGAGTAATCAATAGAGTTTAAGGTGAGATGAAACAGTGGGCTGGTCAGGTCCGTGGCCTTAGGGGACACAGAGGGACCAGGCTTGGTCAGGCCAGCCGAATACTAATATACCTCTGATCAAACGGCACATTAATGCCAGGTATATATATTCAATTCAAATGGCTTTATTGGCATGGCAACCATATGTTTACATTGCCAAAGCAAGTGAAATATATAATGAACTAAAGTGAAATAAACATTAAAATATTAACAGTAAACATGACACACTTTGGAGGAATAGAGACAATTCAAATGTAATATTATGGTTATGTACAGTGTTAAAACGATGTGCAAATAGTTAAAGTACCAAAGGGAAAATAAATCAACATAAATATTGGTTGTATTTACAGTGGTGTTTGTTCTTCACTGGTTGACATATTATTGTGACAACACTGGTAATTCACCCAATAGATATGGGAGTTAATCAACATTTTTGTTTTCAAAATCTTTGTTGGTCTGTGTAATGAGGGAAATATGTGTCTCTAATATGGTCACACATTTGGCAGGAGGTTAGGAAGTGCAGCTCAGTTTCACCTCATTTTGTGGGCATTGTGCACATAGGCAGACCTGGCTCTCAAGAGAAGGCAGGCTATCTCAATAGCAAGGCTATGCTCACTGAGTCTGTACATAGTCCAAAGCTTTCCTCACACTCTCCCTGGAGGTGTCGGCACAGCAGAGGGCCCTAGGGCCCACGGGAAGTCATCTTGACTGAGGGCGGTGATTTAGTGATGGCCAAGGGCTCTGCACTGTGAGACAGAGAGGAACTTTCATTGGTTGGTCCATGTCAGTGACCTCACCCCTCCAGCCCCTGGTTTCACTGTGTAGATTAATGGCCTCCTTCTCAAAGCAGTAGGGGACATACAGAAGTCTTATGATGAGAAAACCAGAATGATCTGTCAATGGAAGGTTTCAATAATGTGATAAACTCAATGGGGAAATGTATTCTAATTACTTGTAGCCAGCCAAATACCAACTCCTGGTGGCACCATGTCAGATGAATGACTTCTCTTCCACTGCTTTGTCTCTTCAATTCTCTCTCTCTCTCTCGCTTTCCATCTCCCCCTCTCTCGCTCTCTCTCTTCTTCTCTTTCATTCCCTCTGTATCTCTCTCTCTCTCTCTCTCTCTCTTTCTCTCTCTCTCTCTCTCTCTCGCAGTCTCTCTCTTTCCCTCTCGCAGTCTCTCTCTCTCTCTTTCCCTCTCGCAGTCTGTTTTCTCTGACCTCCTCATCCTCTTTAAAGCTGGGTGGGCAGGCTGAGGGTCATTCAACTGGACTCCAGGAAGCGCTGTCTTCTGGCTGGCAAACCAGTAGCACTGCAGCCTGTATCATAGCAGCAGGCTTTACTCTGCCCACTAATACACTGGCCTACATACCAGAGCTGGCACCAAGCACATTTTTCTTAAATTCAATACAAGGATTAATTCAATTGGATTTGGAATTCAGGATGATTTTCCCGTAATGTAAAAGGGGCTTTTTGAAATCAAACTGCCGTGTCCAATTCCAAACCATTAAATGTTCTTATTTTGTAGTTTAGCCCAAGCTCTTCTGGAAAAGCATTGCACAATAAGAAAACAAATTATATGTGTAGTGAATATGATGGAAATGAGTAATATTCTCAGCTGGTCATGTGTATGTGAGTGTGTTTCTGTATAAAGTGACTGGTGGGAGCTACAGATGCTAGGCATAGCAACAGAGGTGAGTAGGAAACATTTGCAGTAGTTAAACATTCCACCTGCAAGTAAATGGTCAACGAGTCCAACAAGTCAAAGGGCCTTTAGGGGATATCTAAAGAGGGTTGAAGTCTTCAGAAGGAAAATCACTTTAACCCAAAACAGACCTCAACTGACATTCAGTTGCTAGGTTATATTATTCTAATGATTGCACATATAAAACTAGTGTGTAACTGAGAATGGGTGGAGCCTGAAACATTAGATTCATAACGTAGTCTTATGTCAAATGTGACAGCATTGCTATCTGATTTTCCTGGTCAATATTTCCACATCATACTGAACAGTCTATTTCTTGCCATTGATGTATGAGTTGCTATTTTAGAGAAACCCACACATGGATAGTAGGGAGTCAGAAATCGCAACTGTAAGCAGCAAAATCACAGCCCACCAGTCCTTCATGAATGTCAGCCTAGCTAAATGTCTGCTATTTTACATCTCAGTACATTCACACCCACAAAAAGTAAACTACGAAAAGTTAACTCAATATTGTACAGACATCTATCTATTTGTCTGTGCGCGCTTGCGTGTTCTTTGAGATGTCACAGTATCTGGCTTGGTGGCACAGTCCTTCCAGGCTGTGGATTAAAACATTGGGTTCATTGACGATACACTCTCTCATCCTCCCCTACCCCTAGGCACTGTTACCAACCCCATCCCAAACCCACTATTCCTCCAGTCTCCCTCCTTCATCACAGGGGCTGCTTTGAGTAATCTCCATGCATAGTCACTGGCATTGTGCAGTGGAGGGATCTGGAGAGGGACTAGCAGGCAGTGGTCAAAAGCTGAAAGAGTACTACCCATATGTGGGTCACAGTGCTCTGTGGCTTCAGGAAGGCAGGGGGATGTTTGTTCTCTCTCTGCCGTGCAGCCCTGGCTGGGCACACAGAGGACTATCTGTGCCTGGAGAAGCAAAGGAGCGCTGGCGCCTGCTGGGAGATAAACGCGCTGTGAAAAGTGTGCTAAGAGCGTGGTTAAGAGCGTAGAGGAGTGTGAAAGGGGCAGGACACAGGATATGCTTTAGAATAGCCGACCTTGCCTTCCCCCTCCACACACACATGGATGGTGCTGTTCGTAGTTCAAATAAACAGGGGTGAATGGCAGGTCGGGATTATATAAACAGCCTTGTGCCTGGGTCATTTAGTTCTTCTCATGGTGTTGCTCTCGCACTGATTTCTAATGGGCCAAAGTCTACACAAGGGGAAGTAATAGAAGCTACAGTGAGTAGCAGGGAAAGACAGATGGAAGGGTAGCAGTAACGGCAGTCTTCTGTTCTGTGGAACGTGGTGGAGGGGCTCCTGAGTGTCTCAATGCTTTTGTTGGATTGTCTTTGAGTGTGAGTGTGTGTGCGTGTATTTGTGTGTTCTGCTGAGTTTTCATGATTACACAGTACACGTGGATGCTGAATGAGTCATCTATTCCTTATTCCTTAGTGCTGTCTCAGACCTGTCTCAACACAACACATACTAGGCTTGGGCGATATACTGTTTATACCTTATACCGGGATATTTCAAAATACCAATATCTTTAAAAATATATATGTATATAGATTTTTGGGGTGGGGGCTGCAGGGGGGGAGTGTGACACTATGACACTGCTTATAAGTATATAAGTATAACTATTAGAAATCTTAGATGTGAACTAAATTATATCCACCTCAGGGCTCCAGCTATGCATTTGGTTTGCTAATTTGTAGCTAAGTGGCTAGATGTCAAGATCAAGCTTGTTGGTTACAGCAGAGACATTCAATCCCTCCTGGATCAAGATCCCTAATACCTAAATAGTTTTGTGTGTGGGTGCGTGTGTGCACAGTTGAAGTCGGAATAGGTCAGAATTAGGTTGGAGTTATTAAAACTAATTTTTCAACCACTCCACAAATGTATTTTAAACAAACTATAGTTTTGGCAAGTCGGTTAGGACATCTACTTTGTGCATGACACAAGTAATTTTACAACACTTGTTTACCAACAGATAATTCACTGTATCGCAATTCCAGTGCGTCAGAAGTTTACAGACACTAAGTTGACTGTGCCTTTAAACAGCTTGGAAAATTCCAGAAAATTATGTCATGGCTTTAGAAGCTTCTGATAGGCTAATTGACATCATTTGAGTCAATTGGAGGTGTACTTGTGTATGTATTTCAAGGCATACCTTCAAACTCGGTGCCTCTGCTTGACATCATTGGAAAATCAAAAGAAATCAGCCAAGACCTCAGAAAAAAAATTGTAGACCCCCACAAGTCTGGTTCATCCTTGGGAGCAGTTTCCAAACGCCTGAAGGTACCACGCTTATCTGTACAAACAATCGTACGCAAGTATAAACACCATGGGACCACGCAGCCGTCATACCGCTCAGGAAGGAGGCGAATTCTGTCTCCTAGAGATGAATGTACTTTGTTGCGAAAAGTACAAATCAATCCCAGAACAACAGCAAAGGACCTTGTGAAGATGCTGGAGGAAACTGGTACAAAAGTATCTATATCCACAGTAAAAACTAGTCCTATATCGACATAACCTGAAAGGCCGCTCAGCAAGGAAGAAGCCACTGCTCCAAAACAGCCATAAAAAAGCCAGACTACAGTTGGCAATTGCACATGGGGACAAAGATTGTACTTTTTGGAGAAATATCCTCTGGCCTGATGAAACAAAAATAGAACTGTTTGGCCATAATGACCATCGTTATGTTTGGAGGGAAAAGGGGGAGGCTTGCAAGCCGAAGAACTCCATCCCAACCATGAAGCACAGGGGTGGCAGCATCATGTTGTGGGAGAGCTTTGCTGCAGGAGGGACTGTTGCACTTCACAAAATAGATGGCATCACGAGGGAGGAAAATGATGTGGATATATTGAAGCAACATCTCAAGACATCGGTCAGGAAGTTAAAGCTTGGTCGCAAATGCGTCTTCCAAATGGACAATGACCCCAAGCATACTTCCAAAGTTGTGACAAAATGGCTTAAGGACAACAAATTCAAGGTATTGGAGTGGCCATCACAAAGCACTGACCTCAATCCCATAGAAAATGTGTGGCCAGGACTGAAAAAGCGTGTGCGAGCAAGGAGGCCTACAATCCTGCCTCAGTTACACCAGCTTTGTCAGGAGAAATGGGCCAAAAGTTAAACAATTTAAAGTCAATGCTACCAAATTCTAATTGAGTGTATGTAAACTTCTGACCCACTGAGAATGTGATGAAAGAAAAAGGCTGAAATAAATCATTCTCTCTACTATTATTCTGACATTTCACATTCTTAAAATAAAGTGGTGATGCTAACTGACCTAAGACAGGGAATTTTTACTAGGATTAAATGTCAGGAATTGTGAAAAACTGAGTTTAAATGTATTTGGCTAAGGTGTATGTAAACTTCCAACTTTAAGTGTGTGTGTGTGTGTGTGTGTGTGTGTGTGTGTGTGTGTGTGTGTGTGTGTATTGTATGGAAGTGTTATGAAAATCTGGATAACTCCCTACCCTGACACATACTCTATTGATCCTAGAATGCCAATCCCTCTTCAGTTACCGGTCCATAACTGCCACCGGAGCTGGGCAAGACAGCTCCTGTGGAGAAAGCAGCGGTGGTCATATCGACATGGAGCGTGTGTCATCACAGCTTATTGCAGGAAATCTGATAATGAAATGGACCTTGGGTGGAATAAATGGCCTGACCAAAGTGAACTGTTGTTGTTTTTGTAGTTGGTGAATTGGATGGGTGGTTGTTTTATTTCAGGGTTGGTTGAGATGAAACACTGTTGATTGGATGAGGACCCCCCTCACAGAACCTCTGTTGTGTGGTCAGGAAGTCATCCTCTTTATATTTCTATTGGCCACTTAGATAAGCTCTGAAATCAGATTCAGTGTATTAAATCCCCCTTTTCTCCTCCAATGTCATCTGTTCATATCAGACAAGTCTATTCAATCCTGACTCTACACACCTTCGCTTTTACTTTATTCTGAAAAACCTCATCAATTAAATGAATTTTAATCCAAAATAGCCTGTAGTACTAAAAGCATAATTCCCCTGTGAGATAGTGATGTAAGTGAAACGCTTTAGGGTTATTGAGGTGAAAAGGGGAGGGTGGAAATGGATTGGTGAGTAAGCCGGTCTGTTTTCCTATTCCTGTGTAGGTCTACATAGAGTTCAGATGGACTTGACGGTAGCAGACTGGCTCTACTAATGCTGCAAGATATGGGCCTGTGTGAAACCAATCATATTTTGACAACACCAACCGATCAAACTGACTGGAGCTCGGTGTTTGTAATAGGCATGTTGCAGGCTGAAAGGACTGATCCGATTTTTCAAAGGTGCTATTCTCTGTTGCAAATCACGGAGGTATTTAAAGCATGAGCTAATGGTAATATTTTGTCCTACAGATGAATAAAAGAGCATCCTGGTTTTCTCTAGGTCTCTCTCTCGCAATCTCTCTCTCTCTCTCACACTCTCACTCCTGTAACAGGAAGCTATATCAGTCCGTCCTGGGCTCTGATTCACACCCTCCCTGATCCCTAACCCTGATACATTTACCAAACTATGTGTGTGTGGCTGCTGTTACATGAGTTGTAGGCCGTCATTGTAAATAAGCATTTGTTCTTAAACCTCTTAAAGCTAGGGGGCAGAATTTTCACTTTTGGATAAATAGCGTGCCCAATTTCAACTTCCTGCTACTCATGCCAAGAATATAAGATATGCATATTATTCATAGATTTGGATAGTAAACACACTGAAGTTTCTAAAACTGTTTGATTCATGTCTGTGAGTATAGCAGAACTTATGTAGCAGGCAAAACCCCGAGGACTAACTGTTCAGAATTATTTTCATTTTTTTCCCCCCATCTCTCTTCCCTATATTGTCTTTGCCATTGGAAATTGAATAGGAACATACTTTCAGTTCCTACTTACTGCACAAATTACATCTGACCAATTTTTTTAATGTAATTTGTAAAAACTTAGTAAGCATGACTTATGTTCTGTTTTCTTAGTCTACTACATGTTCTTATTCGTGCAACAACGAGGAGGAAAAGTGTCCTCTAGACAGTTGTCTGAGGAATGTTCTGCCATGGCCTTGAATTGTGTTGATAACAAATTGCAAATCAAACGGAGCTGTAAGTGGACATAAGCAGAGCACTGTACTCCCTCCTGGTCCTGGACTAGAATGGACAGACAGAACCGCTCAATCAGACCCACCACTGTTTGACTGATCCTTCTCCCCTTCCAGCCAGTCTTTCTCAAACTAAATATTTAAACATGGCATACTTGAGCAAGGGTTTATTTAACTAAAAGTTTGGATGGCTCAAGTTTAAACCGTTACAGGAGCCTCTGGAGAAATTGGAGCACTACCCAAGTGATTGGCTTAAATAGAAGAAGATAATCACACGGCTGTGTTTAAATCACTGGGCCGACCGACCTGAGGATTTTTACTCTCTATTGATGTTCAACATGAAAACAAGTCTACGTCTTTGCCCTAGACCACATATTGTGTTCAATTTTGCATCTTCTATTTCTCTCTTCAAGTAGTATGCGTTATCAGCATGTACTGTTGTTCTGCATACCTGGCTGTGGTGTTGTAGAGTGTGTCTGAGGCTTTAGTATACTGTCCACTATGGGTATTGTGTGGTGTGACGTTCTCAAACAGAATGAGGCAATAATGTATCAAGCTGCTGGTGTTGTTGCACTGCTGTGGTCACCCTAATGAGGGTGATCATATCCTTTATTAATGAACATCTGGTCACTCCTCTCCGCATGGTGACTGCAGGGAGAAAGGAGAGGGCTGCAGAGCTCCAAGGAGGAGAGACTTCTGGAATAGAACTCTGTGTGGTGTTCCAAAACCCTGCAGTCTGACTGAATGGGAGCGATCACCCATTGAGGTACTGACACCCACATGGCCGACATGACTATGGATTATTCCTCCCACTGGTGGATGAATGGGAGCTTAGTCATGAAACTGCCCTTGTATGTTTGGTGTGGGAGGTTTAGACAGCAGGTGGTTGACTTTAATTTTCCTATTTCACGTTGATGTAAAACCATTTCTTTCTACATTTTTCATGTTTATCAGTCAACATTTCCCTGTGCATCTACGCATACCTTTACTAAGTCCCACCCCTTTTTCAACCAGAGGAAAGTGTGACCCAGTTATGTTTTTAATCAGAATCCGCATGTAGGACTGGGAAAACTCAGAGAGACAGGGGTAGAGTAGGGTACTGTGGACTGAGGAACGTGCTCCACAGCCCCTGAAAGCCAGGCTTCCTGTGGCTTGAGATGGATGGGGCCCTAGCTACACGTTTCTCCATGCTGAAGACCTCTTGTTTTAAGTGGGCCAGCAGGGGCAGAAATAGCCTACCCATCAGGAACCTCTCCTCAAGATCACTCCAGAGCCGAGGGCCCCTCCATGAATGGAGTTGGAGCATGACAACACACTCTCTCCCTGTTCACGAACCCCCAAGCAAATTATAATTTCAACAAACTGGCTAAACTTTTCTCTCCCCCTATAAAAATACAATTATTCCGCTCAAACCGTGTAGAATTAATCCATTTAACATTCAACATGGAGTGTGTAATAGTCACTTATCTGCTGTGAACACTATTGTAGAAGTGCTCGAGCTTTGAGCTTTGTATCCATCCACAGCCTCAGACCCTCTACTCTAAGGACAGAGTACATGGGTAAACCCGCTGCAAAAGAGACTTCTAAAAGCGGTAGCAGAGATTTGGGGGATTACTCCAACCCCCTAAATCCCTATCTGAGGATGTAAATATGTCTAGTCTGTGGGAAAGGAAGTTGGATCAATCTAACTTGCTTGTTGGTCCCAACTGCTTTGATGCAAGCCCAGCCCAGTCACTAAAAAGGAATGTAGATATCTATACACACCAGAATGTAGATATCTATACACACCAGAATGTAGATATCTATACACAACAGAATGTAGATATCTATACACACCAGAATGTAGATATCTATACACACCAGAATGTAGAGATCTATACACACCAGAATGTAGATATCTATACACACCAGAATGTAGAGATCTATACACACCAGAATGTAGATATCTATACACACCAGAATGTAGAGATCTATACACACCAGAAAAGGAGTGTTCTTTCTTTCTCTCTCTCTCGCTTGCTCTCTCTGTTGCTCTCTCTCTCCCTCTATTTTCTCTTGCTCTCTCTCTCAATCTCTTTTCTCTATCTCTCCTCTCTTGCTCTCCCTTCTCTCCTTAGTGATCAGCTGTTGGGGTGAGATTCAGCTGCCTTGGTGTTGACTCAGTGATAGTCATCATCAGCATTTCCCACATGAAAGGAGAGAAGAGGGTGGTGTTACATGAAATTGTGGGTCAACTCGGGCCATTGGAGCCATTGCTCTTTGTTATAGTGACAGATATTTTTTTTGTTGTTACTTTAGTTCATTCCTTGGTAAGGTTTATATAATATTGGTGTATGATAAGATCCTCTCAGGAAGTGCAACTATAAAACATATTTGACATGGCTTGTTCATCCCTCAGGGCAGTAAGTATGCACTATCGTTCATCTTGTGCTTTGATCGGGACAAAACCACTGATATGCTCCTACATGCTTTGGAAGGGAGTAAACTTGTTCTCCTTGACTAAAATGACCATGCAAAGGCACTGCATGCCTACAGTAAAGTAAATGTTATCTGTGGCATGTTTCCCAAGCTGGCCTCTACATTTTTATTAGAGCATTAAAGCAGTTACAGGCCCTGGATAAGTTTATTGGGAAAGTGCAGAGCCCATATGAGGTTAGCAACGGTCCCCAGACCAGCTGATCCGCTCTGTGGCTATGAGGAGTGGGGACGCTGTCACTTACAGTTCCTCATAAAATCCTGTGGAAAGGCCTTAAGTTCAGGATGAGGGGCAATTGATACTCTTGTGTGTGTGTGTGTGGGGCTAAAAGACGTGCAGGCCAGGGAGAGGCGGTCTGCCACGTGTGAAGATGGAATCCAAGCCAGGCACAGCATTGGGAGCAAAAGCTGTAGGCTGACTCAAGGAGGTAAAGGAGAACGCAAAGAAGACTGCGTCTTCCTCAAACTGTGGAGGTCGTTCAGAGCCACCGGCTGGTTTTACCAGCTTCACAAACTGTTTATACAGCGTTCAACCACTGTTTCAAAGGGTTTTGTTTTTCTACTTTACTTTTTGGCTCTTGGCTAAAGCAGTGCAGAGGCTTTTGAGGAAGAATAAACACATGTTGATTTAATTACAAACTCCCCCTCATTGCACCGTTTCCCCTTTGAAATCAACCACATTCAATGCAAGACAAATAAGCAAATTAGCAGCAGCAGTCAGACATTGTTAAACACTCCTAACACTGATTCTGGAAAGGAGCTCAGATAGTATTACAGGCTTAGAGCCATGCAAGTGTTTGTAAATTATGACTAACCAAAATAGCCAAGATATAATTAATCTAGTAGAGAACAATCAGCCTGTTTATTTAGTCCCTTTTTAATTGCAGGTTGAGTCCACAAATAAACCGATCAATACCAAATCACATCCCAAATGGAAGAATGAATGTTGATTGACTTTCCATAGTTAAAGATGCACTCCGGGCGGCCTCCCGGGTGGCGCAGTGGTCTGCATCGCAGCGCTAGCTGTGCCACCAGAGACTCTGGGTTTGTGCCCAGGCTCTGTCGCAGCCGGCCGCGACCGAGAGGTTCGTGGGGCAATGCACAATTGGCCTAGCGTCGTCCGGGTTAGGGAGGGCTTGGTCGGTAGGGGTGTCCTTGTCTCATCGCGCACCAGCGACTCCTGTGGCAGGCCGGGCGCAGTGCACAGTAACCAAGGTCGCCAGGTGCACGGTGTTTCCTCCGACACATTGGTGCGGCTGGCTTCCGGGTTGGATGTGCTGTGTTAAGAAGTAGTGCGGCTTGGTTGGGTTGTGTTTCGGAGGACGCATGGCTTTCGACCTTCATCTCTCCCGAGCCCGTACGGGAGTTGTAGCGATGAGACAAGATAGTAATTACTAACAATTGGATACCATGAAATTGGAGAGAAAAAGGGGGTTTTATTTAAAAAAATGTTTTAAAAAAGATGCACTCCTGGATCTAAAGCCCAACAAATTTGAAACATATTGCAGGAATTGGATTTGGAACATATCACACAAATTGCTAAATGTGTATGATATAATATAAATGGCAAAACTCATAACATATCACACTAAATGGATGACGTAGTACACAATTGGATACACAAGTACACAAAAAAACGGGTACCACTTTTAGCTCGTGAGCACCACTTTCAAAACTACTGGCTGAAATTATACAAAAGTTAGAGAGTAAGTCAAATGAATATTTTGGTTTGCAACTTGACACACTGATTTCATTCCAAAAGTGTAACTATTTATTTTGGTCCCAAACCGACACACCCCTATCACCCAGTTTATAGTTCTTACAACTGCTTATACTGTATGTCATTGTTTCTACATTTGGAAGTTGTTTTATGATGGAAGTACAAGGTCAATATGAATTGTTTTGTCTCTAAACTATGTTCCAATTGCCTAGTGTTCAATAACGGTCTTGCCTGTCTCCTTTCCCTCATGCTCACTGTTGTGGAAGAGCTGAAAGGTGAAAGCTATTGTTCCCTTCTGGTTTTTTTATTGGACCTTTATTTAACTAGGCAAGTCAGTCAATTCTTATCTTCAATGGCGGCCTAGGAACAGTGGGTTAACTGCCTTGTTCAGGGGCAGAATGACAGATTTGTACCTTGTCAGCTCTGGGATTCGAACTGGCAACCTTTCAGTTACTAGTCCAATGCTCGGGAAGCTATTTGAGAGGCCTTGTAACAATGTATTTCTTCTAATTCTGTTTATAAACATTTGATAACTAACTAAGCAGTAGATAATAGGACCTCTTCGGCTACAGTGTATTGGGAAATGAGGGCAGGGGGAAGAGTAGCTTCTGCTTTTGCAACAGCTAATGGGGATCCTAATAAAATTCAAAAAAAAGTTTGGTTACCTTACTCTATTCCACACTAGTGTTCTGTAAGCTATAGGCTATCTATAACCCTTCTCCATTCTCCTCCATTATTTTGGTAATTGTTATGCATTTTGTTTCCAAATCAATGTTTGTCACATGCACCGAATACAACAGGTATAGTGAAATGCTTACTTACAAGCCCTTACCTTAACCAACAATACAATTTTAAGAAGAATAAGTGTAAAGAAAGTATTTACTAAACTGAAGTAAAAAAACAAATTTAAAAATAGAAATGAACAAATAATTGATGAGCAACAGTAAAATAACAGTAGAGAGGCTACATACAGGGGATACCGGTACAGAGTCAATGTGCAGGGGCACCAGTTTGTCAAGGTAATTGAGGTAATATGTACATGCAGGTAGAGGTAAAATGACTGCATATATAATAAACAGAGAGTAGCAGCAGTGTAAAAATGTGTGGGGGGGGCAGGCAATGCAAAGAGTTTGGGTAGCCATTTGATTAGCTGTTCAGGAGTCTTATGGTTTGGGGGTAGAAGCTGTTAAGAAGGCTTTTGGACCTAGACTTGGCGCTCCGGTACCGCTTGCAGTGCGGTAGCAGAGAGAACAGTCTTATGACTAGGGTGGCTGGAGTCTTTGGCAATCCCTCTAATACCGCATGGTACTTCTATTCCCTTTCTCGCTCTCTAGCTGGCTTCCCTGGGGCAGTTGATTCAGTGAAATTGTTTAATTTGCATGCAAATGACTCCAAAACACCAGTCATTCACGCCGCTAATTATACCAGTGTGATGGTGACTTGCTGACATCACGGATGGTCATTAGCATTCGGGAGGGGTGGGTGTGTGTTTGTGTGTGTGGAGGGGGGGGAATTACTCCGTTATTCAGCCAGTCACTCAGGGTGAGCAAGTCCCCTGCCCAGCGCTCCTTAACTAAGGAGTCCCTGTGGATGGTTTTTCAACTTTCTTTAAATTATTGTTTTGGATTCGTTCGAAACGTAATCTACAAAGTTAAGGCTGTTGCATTATCTCAATGTAGGTGGACTAAATGTAGGGGTATTTGTGTTTAACCGCTTATTGGGTTTTGTGTCGCTTTACCAATCATTGCGCTTGGTGAATGTGTTTGCAGAACATCTTGACAAAAAGGCTCACAGAGCGAAGAGGACAGTAGCCTAGAGGAACAGATTGCGCCTTCGCACTGACTAGAGAGTGAGAGTGCAGGATTCGTAAAATTGTGTCGCAGGAATAGTAGACTATGAAAAGGTTTGCAATGAGGAAAGTGTGGTTGAAAGCTATTATCACCGGGTGCATAGCCATGCTCTCCCTCACACCTACTTGGTGATAAGGTAAGCATTGACTACATTTTACCGTTTGTGGCTCCGTTATTTTGTATCAATCTGTTATTTACACAGCTGACAAGGCTATCTTTGCGCGCTGTTGTGTCCGGACCTTCAAGACAGTATCTATTTCAGGTTTTAAACTGTGGCCAAGTTTAATCAACATTGCCAGTTTGAGTGAACTTTTACTGCCGTTGAAAGGTCGTGTTTAGAAAGGGTTTGATATTTCCTGACTGCAAGATGTGTGCTACAATGTAGTCTGTGGCTCATTCGTGGTGTGCTCGATTTAAACTAAATCATATCAACATCAATGAGGTATGAGGTGAAATGTATTTTACTAGTTTACTATTTTACGACTAGGTAGGCCTATTCATGATTTAGAACTAGGCAATCATATTTACATTGCAACTACTAAGCAATTACACTGATTATTCTGTAATATATTTTTTTTATTTGAACGTTACATTTTTTTTGCTCGTACGCAATAGTTGCACTGACGGTCTCACTAATTTTCACCTTACTGACTCATAGACTATCCTCCGTAATGGATGTGTTGTTATCCATTTTCTCTTTCTACTCTTCGTGGCGCGGCGGTCAAGCTAACCCGTTTTTTTTCAGTGGATTAGTCTTTGTTGTGTTGCCTCTATGGTCTGGACCTGCCCGGCCGCGGGATTGATTGAGTCAGGATAGGTCATTTAGGATTAGCATATGAACGGATTTCGGGGAATAATGGGACACTCCAGCAGCTTGCCCGAGAGTCCAGGGGTAATGGAGATATCAGGCTGCATTGCTCTGAAACAGACATTTAGACTACAGGTAGCCTCGGCTCATAGGCAACCAACCATTTTATCAGTCTTGATGTGCAAAATAATGTCAGGTCGGTTTTTGACCATCCCCTTTCAACACCAGGAGATTGTTTAATCTGGTCCACTGTTTTAAGCCATGTTTAGACTAGTTGTGTTTGTCAGCATTTCAAACTTGCAGATAGTTTGCACAGATGGGTACCCCAATGACAGCTTGACAATATCGCATGAGAACAGCATAGCTACAGTTCCGTATAAGGACTGAGGTCTCAGGAGCCTGAAAACCTGCCCCCATGTGACATACCATGCATCTGTCCCAGTAGCAGTTACCGAACAAGTAACACTTATGAATAAGTAACATGGTCATCTGGTATAAAGCTGCCATCCTCAGTTAATGTTACATAAATATATAGTCCTCTCTCACTTCCTGCACTTCTGACACTAAACCTTTACAAATTCTATAAAGGTGTAGTGAGATTACGTGCATTCTTTGATAGTGTTCAGTCAATGTATATTTTATGGAGTGTGTGTGTGTTGGACAAGAATAATGGATTATTATTTATTGTGGCAGGTGGGTGCAGGCCTAATCTCCATTAGATTGAATATATTGGATTGAGTCGCCAGTAATTAGCTACTAATAAACACCTTTTTTTTGTTTGATTCCTCTTTGGTATGTAGTGTAATCCAGTTTAACACTGATTAAAGCTGAACATGTCTGCTTCAATAAATTACCAAATTAGGACAAATTAAGACAAAATACACTGAAAGGAAATGCCCATCTGATCTCAGAACAAAAGGCATTTAAAAAATAGAAAAATAATCTGTCCTCCTATTTTCCCTGCCTGTCCAGAGAAAACAAAAGAAGTAGAAATAATAGAAATTTGGCTGCTGCCTGCCTCCAGCTGTTCCTCTGAACCTTTTTCTCCTTCTCCTCTCCTCTGAGCTGCCATTTAAACATGCTGTCTGGAATGATGACACAGAAACACAGCAGATGTTCCTCTGAGCTGCCATTTAAACATGCTGTCTGGAATGATGACACAGAAACACAGCAGCTGTTCCTCTGAGCTGCCATTTAAACATGCTGTCTGGAATGATGACACAGAAACGCAGCAGATGTTCCTCTGAGCTGCCATTTAAACATGCTGTCTGGAATGATGACACAGAAACACAGCAGCTGTTCCTCTGAGCTGCCATTTAAACATGCTGTCTGGAATGATGACACAGAAACACAGCAGCTGTTCCTCTGAGCTGCCATTTAAACATGCTGTCTGGAATGATGACACAGAAACACAGCAGCTGTTCTGGGAGCTGCTCTGGAATTAGTCGGGAATGGGGTTCCTTTCGGATACCACATCAAGCCCACTCAGCTCCATGGCTGTTTTTCAGGAAGGCAAGGGTTGTGGATGTGTTGAACACTTTAGAGGAGGTGTTTAAGAGCCTGGATGACACCTTGCCCTATGGCAAATGAAACTGTTAATATTGGGTTAGTTAAATGAATGGCACCACCACTCAACCCAACCTCTTGAGATGTCCCTGACTTGGCAGAGGATTTGTACCAGTACCTCAGAGGATTTGTACCAGTACCTCAGAGGATTTGTACCAACCAGTCCATAGGTGGTTATTAAGAGTTCCACAGTGGTGAATAATACTGAAAACAAAACAATAAGTATCTCTAGTCTAGTAAGAACTTGTCTGTGTGTGGGTCAGTCATTTCTTGGGCGTTAGCTTCACCAGTGGACAGGGTCTTTACAGGTTGGTGTGTCTACTGACTGACTGTGCAGTGTGTCAGAGTGTAGCTGTTTAACTTGGCTGTTGCCAGGGTGATGTAGAGGAGCAATGCAATGATTAACACTGTGGTGGTGACTGATTGTCTGCTTACATCACAGTCTCAGCGATTACTGTCCACTCAGATACCTTCCAGTCATTAGAAGCTTCCTGCAGTGTTCTGCTCTGACCATGGAAGGCTTCATCTTCCCCAGGAGAGGAAAGGCCAGTCTACTTCATTTATTTCATTTTCTTACCTTTTACTTTGTGGAGTTTTTTTTAGAAGGCGTTGGTTATATACTTGACTTGTATTGAAGTCAGGTAGATGACCAGTGTAACATGGGGTATTGTTTCAGAATAGAAATCCCAGTGATGTGCACCTTGTTGTAAATCAGGGGCTTAGGCCCTGGGCATATCTCTGCCAATCCTGATGCAGGGAGATCAGATGTTTGGAAGGTGAATCACTGGATGATGGCCCTATACATCTGGAGAGAGACAGGCTCACGGGTCCCATGGGACTCCAACCCTCGTGCTCCCATGTCCAGTTCAAAGACGATGATAACAATTGGGTTGGTGTTTATAAGGCCTCTGTCTGTATCATTTTAAAACAGAGACACTGTTTTGCAGTGTGGAATGCAGTGTGGAACACTCTCCCCCATGCCCAATGTACTCCTCCAGGCTATATTTAAACCCCTATCTCCAAGCCTGTTCTCCACCCAAAGGCAGAATGATCCCCTTGCATGAAAAGGAGTGGGAGATGTGTGTGTAATGTTTTTATTTTATTTGTCATGTATTTGTACCCTCTGAATCATCTCTCCGTGTTCTAACGTACATTTAGTATGTTGGTGTGTGTGCATATATGTGCATACTGTAAAATTATTAAGTCACTGGTTCCACTTTTCGGTCAAAGTGTTACCTGAACTTAACATTTTTAGTTGGCGCAAACTCCAACTTGAGACAACCTCGGCACAAATTAAGTTAACTTAAAATGATGTGTTTGCTCAACTTGACTCATATGTTCATTCAACTAGATATTATTATTTTGGTATCTTCATAAAAAAAATGGCTGTGGAACTAGTTACACACAGACGGTGCTTTGACATACAATGTTTTAAACTTACATATTTGACCAACATGATTACATTGTGCCTGTATACAGTAATTACTATTCAACACGTCCTCACCTGGGATCTTCCTGCTTTGCCACCATGTCTGTGTCAATTATCAGTTCATCTGACTATTGATTTGATTGACTTATTTCAGCAATTTAAAAGTTTTCTGTATAGTTGTCTAATGTTAGTGGGGCATATTACTCTGTGTTAATGTTAATCACTATGATAAATAAAATAGTTTTACTTGAGTGTACTTTTAACAGAACTGAGATTTACTTTGTAAATAGTGCCATACATGCACTCAAACGTATTCAGTTGGCCTTGCTGTTATGATTTATGTGGCGGATAGGTGGCTGGTTCGGGTCCATGTTTTGACCTTGTGGGAGATCTTTAAATGTGCCCTTGGGCAGGGCGTTGACCCTGGTTGCTTCTGTGGGTCGCTCTGGATGGGAGTCTGTTTGATGACTGAATGTAATGTAAATGTTCACTGCAAGTAGATTGTATGTTTTAATATTCAATCAAAATAAAAAAAAAAAAACACTTTGATCGAAAAGTTGGAGAAACTAAAAAGACTGGAATCAGTCAATTTAATAATAATTAGTTGAAACAAGTAGATTTTTTGTACAGTGTGTGTACGTACGTACATGTGTCTCTAATCCCACATCCATTAGTAATGATGGAGAACTGCTGTATTGTAATGAGAGGACTCTGTAGCCCCAGGCTAGGTGTCCCACCGCTAGGATGGGCTGTTGAATTCTCCCTCTCCTGTATGGACGGGCTGGTTGTCAGAGAGCTGATGACTTAGTCTGCAAACCGAGGCCTGGCTCCATGTACTACTTACCGCTCCCATCAATATTCATAGATGAGATGTCTTGGCATTTCAGTATTCATTCATATGTTGATTTAATATTCATGCACACTGCTCTGAAGCCAATCGCCTCCAGGAGATCAGGTAGATTGCCATTGCCCAAGGGTAGTGAAGAAGCAGAGATTTATGTAGTGGTCCCCAGCCATGCATCACTAGTTTATTTAACCAGTGCTTGACTTGGACAGGTGCTCACTGGAGCTGAGTACCGGCACCTCAAATTTCTACTGCTTAAGCTCCTATTCCTTTTATAGAACATTAGCTCAAATGTATTGTGGAGCTCATGCACCTACATGTAAACAATACTGGCACCCAAAATGAATACCAGTCCCTATTTCAGTCCAGGTCAAGCACTGTATATTATGTTAATTTGGGGGCATGTCGAAACACACATGAAACATCCATGGATATTTAGTCAGCTTGCTGTTGCTCTCCTCGTTTGTCTTTCAAGCATCCATGTGGGTTTGTATCTTCCTGATATCCAATAATGAGGGGACTTGCATAATCAAGTTCTATTATAGGGCCTGGCTACACAGACACTCGTTCACGTGCGCAAGCGGTGTGGGAGAAAGGACTGAATAACGTGTGTAAATGAATTTTGCAACGCTCACGCCCTGCCCTGAACCTTAGACATGTCACTAGCCGGATACCATCCGGTACTCTACTCTGCACCTTAGAGACTGCTGCCCTATGTACATAGTCATTGGACACTGGTCACTTTAATAATGTTTACATACTGTTTTACCCACTTTATATGTATATATTGTATTCTAGTATATACTGTATTGCCTTCAGAAAGGATTCACACCCCTTGACTTTCTCCACATTTTGTTGTGTTACTGCCTGAATTTAAAATTTATTACATTTAGATTTTGTGTCAATGGCCTACACACAATACCCCATAATGTCAAAGGGTAATTTACAAATGAATTACAAATTAAAAGCTGAAATGTCTTGAGTCAGTAAGTAATCAACCCCTTTTATGGCAATCCTAAATAAGTTCAAGACTACAAATGTGCTTAACAAGTCACATAAGTTGCATGGACCCACCCTGTGTGCAATAATAATGTTTAATATATGATTTTTCAATTACTACCCTATCTCTGTACCCCGCACAGAATTATCTGTAAGGTCCCTCAGTCGTGAACACAGATTCAACCACAATGACCAGGAAGATTTTCCAATGCCTTTCAAATGGGCACCTATTGGTAGATGGGTACAAGTAAACAAATCTGACATTGAATATCCCTTTGAGCATGGTGAAGTTATTAATTATACTTTGGATGGTGTATTAATGTTCCCAGTCACTACAAAGATACAGGAATCCTTCCTAACTCAGTTGACGGAGAGGAAGGACACCTCTCAGGGATTTCACCGTTAGGCCAATGGTGACTTTAAAACAGTCAGAGTTTAATGGCTGTGATAGGAGAAAACTGAGGATGGATCAACAACATTGTAGTTATTCCACAAAACTAACCTAAATGACAGAGTGAATGGAAGAAAGCATTTACAGAATAAAAATATTCCAAAACATACATCCTGTTTGCAACAAAGAACTAAAGTAACACTGCAAAGAATGTGACAAAGCAATACGTTTTTTGTCCTGAATACAAAGTGTTATGTTTGTGGCAATTCCAATACAGCACATTACTGAGGTCCACTCTTCATATTTCCAAGCATAGTGATGGCTGCATCATGTTAGGGGTATGCTTGTAATCGACTTAAAAAATAAACGGAATGGTACTAAGCACAGGCAAAATCCTAGAGGATAACCTGGTTGTCTGCTTTCCACCAGACACTGGCAGATGAATTCACCTTTCAACAGGACAATAACCTAAAACACAAAGCCAAATCTACACTGGAGTTGCTTACCAAATAGACAGTGAATGTTCCTTAGTGGCTGAGTTAGTTCTTAATTAAATCTACTTGAAAATCTATGGAAAGACCTGAAAATGTCTGTCTAGCAATTGATCAGGAATTCGTTTGACAGGGCTTGAAGAATTTGAAAAGAAAAATGGGAAAAAGTTGCACAATCTAGGTGTGGAAAGCTCTTAGAGACTCACCCAGAAGGTATCACAGCTGTAATCACTGCCAAAGGTGTTTCTACAAAGTATTGACTCAGGGGTCTGAATACTTATGTAAATGAGGTATTCCTGTATTTAATTTTAAATACGTTTGCACAAATTTCTACAAATGTTTCCACTTTGTCATTACGGGTTATTATCTGTAGATGGGTGAGAACTTTAATGTTTTTGAATCTATTTTGAATTCAGGCTGTAACACAACAAAATGTGGAATAAGTCAAGGGATATGAATACTTTTTGAAGGCTGTAACTACTGCTGTACACCTTTTCTATTCACATACTGTCGCTATACACCAGTGGAGGCTTCTCAGAGGAGGTAGGGGAGGACCATCCTCTTCATTGAATTTCATAAATATTAAAATAGTGAAACAGAGTTTTAATTTTTAGAAAAAACGATACTAAATATATTCATATGTTGCCAAATCATTGATTAGAACACACTGTTTTGCAATGAAAGTCTACAGTAGCCTCAACAGCGCTCTCTGGGGTAGAACCATGGTGTAGCCGGAGGACAACTAGCTTCCGTCCTCTGGATACATTGACTTCAATACAAAACCTAGGAAGCTCACAGTTCTTGCCCCCTTCCATAGACTTACACATGAGTCATGACAACTTCTGGAGCATGTCCTCCAACCCATCAGAGCTCTTGCAATACGAACTGAGAGCGAGAGAGAGATTTACATGCACTCAATTAGTATTTGGTAGCATCGCCTTTTAAATTGTTTAACTTGGGTCAAACGTTTCGGGTAGCACAAGCTTCCCACAATAAGTTGGATGAATTCTGGCCCATTCCTCCTGACAGAGCTGGTGTAACTGAGTCCGGTTTGTAGGCCTCCTTGCTTGCACATGCTTTTTCAATTCTGCCCACACATTTTCTATAGGATTGAGGTCAGGGCTTTGTAATGGCCACTCCAAAACCTTGAATTTGTTGTCCTTAAGCCATTTTGCCACAACTTTGGAAGTATGCTTGGGGTCATTGTCCATTTGGAAGACCCATTTGCGACCAAGCTTTAACTTCCTGACCGATGTCTTGTAATGTTGCTTCAATATATCCCCAATTTTCCATCCTCATGATGCCGTCTATTTTGTGAAGTGCACCAGTCCCTCCTGCAGCAAAGCACTCCCACAACATGATGCTGCCACCCCCGTCCTTCACGGTTGGGATGGTGTTCTTCGGCTTGCAAGCCTCCCACTTTTTCCTCCAAACATAACGATGGTCATTATGGTCAAACAATTCTATTTTTGTTTCATCAGACCAGAGGACATTTCTCCAAAAAGTTTGATCTTTGTCCCCATGTGCAGTTGCAAACCATAGTCTGGCTTTTTTATGTCGGTTTTGGAGCAGTTGCTTCTTCCTTGCTGAGTGGCCTTTCAGGTTATGTCCATATTTGACTTGTTTTTACTTTGGATATAGATACTTTTGTGCCTGTTTCCTCCAGCATCTTCACAAGGTCCTTTGCTGTTGTTCTGGGATTGATTTGTACTTTTTGCACCGAAGTACATTAATCTCTAGGAGACATACTGCTCAGGAAGGAGACACATTCTGACGGCTGGTCCCATGGTGTTTATACTGGCGTACTATTGTTTGTACAGATGAACATGGTACCTTCAGGCGTTTGGAAATTTCTCCCAAGGATGAACCAGACTTGTGGATGTCTACAAGAAAATTCTGAGGTCTTGGCTTATTTCTTTTGATTTTCCCATGATGTCAAGCAGAAGCACTGAGTTTGAAGGTATGCCTTGAAATACATCCACAGGTACACCTCCAAATGGACTCAAATGATGTCAATTAGCCTATCAGAAGCTTCTAAAGCCATGGCATAATTTTGTGGAATTTTCCAAGCTGTTTAAAGGCACAGTCAACTTAGTGTATGTAAACTTCTGACCCACTGGAATTGTGATAGTGAAATAATCTGTCTGTAAACAATTGTTGTAAAATGACTTGTGTCATGCACAAAGTCGATTTCCTAACCTACTTGCCAAAACTATAGTTTGTTAAAAATACATTTGTGGACTGGTTGAAAAACGAGTTTTAATGACTCCAACCTAAGTGTATGTAAACTTCTGACTTAAACTGTATGTTCTGAGCAAGGAACTTAAACATTAGCTTTTTACATGGCACATATTGCACATTTACTTTCTTCTCCAACACTGTGTTTTTGAATTATTTAAACCAAATGAAACATGTTCAATATTTATTTGAGACCAAATATATATTTTTTATGTATCATATTAAGTTAAAATAAGTGTTCATTCAGTATTATTGTAATTGTCATATTACAAATATATATATAAAAATCGGCCAATTTAATTGGTATCAGCTTTTTTTGGTCCTCCAATAATCGGTATCGGCATTGAAAAATCATAATCGGTCGACCTCTAGTTACAACGATGTTGGCTGTGTGTAGCAGATAGCGGTTCTGGAGGTTTGGCTTGTTTTTTTTGTTGCTTCGTCACAGACAGCTGTTGTATTGTGCACTGAAGTACGCAAGCAAAGGGAAAAGGTGAGAGGATGAGAAGGTCCGAGAAGGAATTCTACAACAAGCAAATGATTGTGCTGTTTGTATGTGGCTGCTATGAAAATGAACTGTGTTTGTGGTGATCAAGGATGTATTCCTTCCGCATTCTGTAGAAAAACTATTCTTAAACGGAAGGAAGGGGATAAACTTACCTGAATTTGTCCAATAGAAACTCTCAATTGCAACTGTTGGACTAATTACACCCTAGATTAGCAATAGCAACATTATGATGGGTATAGGAAAATGTTTAGTATCATGTTGTATCTTAAACCTATCAATGTTACATTGAGCAGGGTGAATGAAATATGAATGACAGTCATCCAATATGCTCTAGTAGAAAAAAGGCCATGTTCATTTAAAAAAATCGGCCTCCCTCATCTTAAATGGCACTGACCGCCACTGCTATACACCATTTACACACAGTTATATTCCAGACTGTTCTGGAAGCTAATTTCCTGCAATTCTGTCCATTTTGCCATGATGTTTTGTACTGTGTATTTAAATATGTCGAAATAATTCTTGACATTACTCGTTCTAATATTTCTACTATTTTAGTTACACCGTTTATACACACCACATATTTATTTCTATACTGGATTCTTGACATAGCTCACTCTAATATATCTACTTCTGTACATATCATTCTCAGTTGATCTTGTGTAGGTTCATCTGGTGTATATGTATATATATGTATAGACTGCATTTGGATTACTTTTACAGTGCTATTTGGCTTGTTAATTGGATTAGTTACGACATTTCGTGATAAAAAATAATTCCTAATTTTCTTTTGTGTGTGTGTGATTATTTGTGTAATTATTTGACATTTTACTGCATTGTTAGGCGCTAGTAACAAAAGCATTTCCCTGCACACGCTTTAACATCTGCTAAACTGTGTACGTGGCCAATAAACTTTTTGATTTGTTTTTGATTGGCTACCTGAGGGGCAGTAGAAGTCAGTGGATATGACCCGCGGGCCTCCCTCTGTGTCCAACAGGGTCTGCTGCCTGGACAGAGTTTCACTGTGTGTGTGTGTGTGTGTGTGTGTCCTAGTTCACAACTTTAGTTTATTCTGTTTTAAAGGGTGAAAAAAGGCTCTAGTCACATGTATTATACCTAAGTTGGAATGGACATAAAAACGGAAGCGCCACACTCTTACAAACATTTGCAATCCTTGTTCTGTATGCGAACAAACGGATACCTTGTGTGGGTGTGTTAATCTGTTGCATGGTTCTTGATTAATGAGAACAGATTTTTCTCCTGTTTGAGCATCTGAAACCGCTTGAAGCTAACCTTGTAAAGACAGGAGGAGAAATGTGTATTTACAGTACTGCTTTCCATCACTGTCAGTAGCTCGGCGAATCATTTCCCTAACCTGTTTGTCGTTATGTCCTCACTGGTGTTACCTAGAGGATTGTGGGAGCTAGAATGTCTCTGAGATCCTGCTCTCTTTGTAAAACATGTGAACCCTGGCCCTTGAACTGTGTGGAGTTTAGATTTCACATGCTTCATTGCCATGGAGATTAGATTTCACATGCTTTGTTGCTTTGCAATGAAAACCCCTCAAAACAAAGATGGACATCGAGAGAGGTCTGAACTCAACCCACATTTTGCCATACGTACAAGGCATAAGTCCTGGTTGGTTGCTGACAGTGTTTTATATCACTAAACTTGGACTATGGATAACAGTTTCTCACTTTTCTATTCTTCCTGAAGAAAAGACATGTCCACTCAATGTTAGCTTTGGTATCTTATCACTGACCTCAGCTCGCTGTCCCAGTGTCCTGTAGAAAGATCTGTGTCCACTGTAAGCTTTGATAACTGACTTCTGCTTTGTCCCTGTGTCCTGTAGGAACATCTGTGTCCACTGTAAGTGCCACCGTGAGGAGAATGTGGTGACGGCCATGCCTCTGGAGATGGAGAAGACCATCACTAAGCTGTTGTACGACTTCCAGAGGAACTCCACCTCAGACGACGACTCAGGCTGCGCGCTGGAGGAGTATGCCTGGGTGCCCCCGGGGCTCAAACCTGAACAGGTATGATAGACACACACACACCGGGGACTCAAAAAGGAGTATGGTTTGCTTTCACTATTCCATCTCCTCTGTGTTGGATTACAGTTCTACTTGCCATCTTATATTGCGTGTGTGGTGTTCAAGTAAGCTGATAGGTTTACAAGGATTATATGATGCCAGTGGTTGAGTGAATATCTCATTAATTCTGCTTGCAAACTGTTTACTCGTGATTTCACAAGCCCATTGTTGACTCTGTTAAGCTGGGATATGCAGAAATATATTACATGCCCTGTGAGCATCCAAGAAACCATCTTTACAAGGCTCTTGTGTACCGAAGGTGTGCGTGTGTGTGTGCTTGTTATTGGACAATAAAACCTTTTTATAGATGTGAGTTTCATTTTCTTGATGAACTGAAAGGAAGCCTTATTGCTTGTGCAATCGGGTGGTCAATATTCTGTTAACTAGTCCCCCATTTCAGTCGCCCAAGGCTGAGCACCGCCATTTTTCATCCCCAAGAGTCACATGTGACCTCCAGTCAATTAAGCCCCCCTTTAAAAGCAGCTCAACACCAGCCTGCCAAAATGGAGCCCGGCAAGGATAGACTGACTGATAGGGCAATAAGACTGGGCATGTTGCAGTTATAGGAGTGGCTTTGCATTGAGGGAAAAGGCTATATTTTGCAGGATTTACTGCTGGTTACATATGTACATTGAGTATCCAGGTATACAGTTGAGCTTTTCCCAACCTGACATTCAAGTCAGTCGAGTCATAGAAATGTGTTTTCAACGGAGAGAGAGAGAGAGAGAGAGAGAGAGAGAGAGAGAGAGAGAGAGAGAGAGAGAGAGAGAGAGAGAGAGAGAGAGAGAGAGAGAGAGAGAGAGAGAGAGAGAGAGAGAGAGAGAGAGAGAGAGAGAGAGAGAGAGAGAGAGAGAGAGAGAGAGAGAGAGAGAGAGAGAGAGAGAGAGAGAGAGAGAGAGAGAGAGAGAGAGAGAGAGAGAGAGAGAGAGAGAGAGAGAGAGAGAGAGAGAGAGAGAGAGAGAGAAGAATACCAGTTAATCTGTAGAATCTGAGCTCCTGGTTTAGGTTTCTCCTCAGGGACCCAGTCCCACTGCTCTGTCAGGAAGAGGAGCATCCTATTCAGTCTCAACTGGTGTCAAGTCACCATTCTGTAACATATTTTCCACAAAGATAGTGGGAGCCATTCCATCAAACAGTGTTTCCGGGGATAGCTAAACATGTTTTCCCCTTGCTCTGCAATGATATGAACGCCTGGATGCATGTATGTAGCTAAATTGTATTGGTAATGTGAAACTGAAGGATTCTCGGCTGCATTTCAACTACAAGTTATTATTTTTATAAGACTGCCATTATTGACTGTGCTGAGAAGTTATTGGTTCTGGCCTCAGGAAGGTCCAGCCAATATACACTCTCTCCCTTGATGTCAGAGCTAATAAAATGTCAGGACATTGCCAGGATACAGGGAAGTTCAGGCCAAATATGTTACTAAGCAGCCGTTACTGATGTCTCTCTGCTGTTGGAAAGGCAGATCACGCAGTCTGTCTCCCGTTGCTTTTACCTTGTGTCACAAGAGACGAGAAATAATCTGCCTGCTCATCCAAGAGGAAATTAAACCAAAAAGCTTTGACTATTTCATTGTTTTTGTAGCTGTAAAGACAATGTTTACACTCACGTTGAAGGAAATGGCAGCCTGTTACCATTCATTGTACTTTGGAATGGCAGTCCTTCCGTCTTGACCTGACGAAGAGCCGCTTCGGATCATATTGTTGTCAATAAAGTTGCGATTTGGGAGCTTTAACAGTGTGCGGGCCTTCTTGTTCTTTACCTGTCCTTCCTTCATGCGTGATGGGCTGTTGCAATGGTGTTTTGTTAAAGTATGGTATGTCCAATAAACGCTCACTGTTGCCTGTTTCAGGACTGGACTTTGATTGTGTCCTAAACACTGTCAGTCTTGCCAGTGAACAGCGATGAAAAACAGGTGTGGGGGGAGGACTCTGTTCTGTTGGTTTCCAAAATAAAACCCAAAACCCTGCCATTTGATTTACCCTTTAAAAGTAATACATTCTCCATACAATTAGAAAGCAGATTTAACCTCTAGCGATGAGCAATCCTGTATCCGGGATCTTAAGTATAGCCTCAAGCTCATTAGCATAACGCAACGTTAACTATTCATGAAAATCTCAAATGAAATTAAATAAATATATTGGCTCTCAAGCTTAGCCTTTTGTTAACAACACTGTCATCTCAGATTTTCAAAATATGCTTTTTAACCATAGCAAAACAAGCATTTGTGTAAGAGTATTGATAGCTAGCATAGCATTAAGCCTAGCATTCAGCAGGCAACATTTTCACAAAAACAAGAAAAGCATTCAAATAAAATAATTTACCTTTGAAGAACTTCGGATGTTTTCAATGAGGAGACTTAGATAGCAAATGTTCAGTTTTTCCAAAAATATTATTTGTGTAGGAGAAATCGCTCCGTTTTGTTCATCACGTTTGGCTGAGAAAACCCCCCGAAAATTCAGTCATTAAAACTTTTTTCCAAATTAACTCCATAATATCGACAGAAACATGGTAAACGTTGTTTAGAATCAATCCTCAAGGTGTTTTTCACATATCTATTCGATGATAAGTCACTCGTGGCAGTTTAGTTTCTCCTCTCTTCAAAATGGAAACATGCACGCACCTGGAGATTACGCAATAGTTTTGACGGAGGACACCAGGCGGACACCTGGTAAATGTAGTCTCTTATGGTCAATTTTCCAATGATATGCCTACAAATACGTCACAATGCTGCAAACACCTTGGGGAAACGACAGAAAGTGTAGGCTCATTCCTTGCGCATTCACAGCCATATAAGGAGACATTGGAACACAGCGCCTCCAAAATCTGGGGTACTTCCTGTTTGAAATGTAATCTTGGTTTCGCCTGTAGCATCAGTTCTGTGGCACTCACAGATAATATCTTTGCAGATTTGGAAACGTCAGAGTGTTTTCTTTCCAAAGCTGTCAATTATATGCATAGTCGAGCATCTTTTCGTGACAAAATATCTTGTTTAAAACGGGAACGTTTTTCATCCAAAAATGAAATACTGCCCCTAGAGTTTCAAGAGGTTAATCTGAGTACATTTAGTTTCCATGCCCCTGATCACTATTATTATCCTAATCTGCTCGTCCTAACTGGCTTTGGGGAGTGTGGATGTGTTCCTGCTCCACACATCTCTACCACAGTGTGTGTGTTGGGTCTCAAGTGTATAGGCCAGTGGTTGTTGTTGGACGTGTGTTCAGTGATTTATCAGGGCTTGGTCACCGTGGGTGTGTGTGTCTGTGTGTTCAGTGATTTATCAGGACTTGGTCTTCATGGGTGTGTGTGTTCAGTGATTTATCAGGGCTTGGTCTTCGTGGGTGTGTGTCTGTGTGTTCTCTGATTTATCAGGGCTTGACCACAGTTGTTGTTTCATGAAATATGCAAGGATCCCTGAGCCACTTCTGCGATTCCCTATCCCTTGTCGACACGAGCCAAGCCAACCAAAACACAACCAGAGGAATTGAGTTGCACTTAAAGCAGAACACACTTATAAAAGGGGGACGTTTCACCCTGGACATGCATAAAAGTTAAAAGACTAACCCACAATAAACATGCACCTAGTTTTATTTCCAAGAATCACAGACTATTTCCAGCTGTCATAGAACATTTTGTAGTGTGTTTGGGTATACATTTCGACATCAGAGATTATAGATAATCCAGAGGCTATGCATACATACATACATACATACATACACTGTACGTGTACACACACACACACACACACACACACACACACACACACACACACACACTGAGTGTACCAAGCATTAAGAACTTCTTCCTAATATTGAATTTCAACCCCTTTTGCACTCAGAACAGCCTCAATTTGTTGGGGCATGGACTACAAGGTACCAAAAGAGTTCCACGGGGATGCTGGCCCATGTTGACTCCAAGTCAAGCATACAGCGTTGTACGAGGTCTTCCGTTTCTTGACCATTTCTCACATGGAATAGCCTTCATGTCTTAGAACAAGAATAGACTGATGGGTTTCAGAAGAAAGTTCTTTGTTTCTGGCCATTTTTGAGCCTGAAATCAAACCCACAAATGCTAATGCTCCAGAAACTCAACGAGTCTAAAGAAGCCAGTTTTATTGCTTCTTTAATAAAAAAAAAAAATAGTTTTCAGCTGTGCTAACATAATTGCTAAAGGGTTTTCTAATGATTAATTAGCCTTTTAAAATGATAACTTGGATTAGCTAACACATCGTGCCATTGGAACACAGGAGTGATGGTTGCTGATAATGGGCGTCTGTACGCCTATGTTGATATTCCATAAAACATCTGCCGTTTCCAGCTACAATAGTCATTTACAAAATTAACAATGTATTTCTGATCAATTTGATGTTATTTTAATGGACATAAATTGCTTTTCTTTCAAAAACAAGGACATTTCTAATTGATCCCAAACTTTTGAACGGTAGTGTATATATTTGTATTTATTAAATGCAGAAGACTTTCTTCATTATTCAGGGCTATCCTTATTGTTGTGGTAGCAGGCCCTTTGTATCGCACCCAAGGACAAAGCCAATAGGTTCCAGTCCAACGATCCATTTATTGGGTACATAGGCTATTAAAATGGGCTTGCCTGTGGCTCTGTGGTCAGCACATATTGATTGCCTCTCCTGTACCGCTGGCCCCCTTCTCTCTCGCTCTCTCTCTCTTTTGCCTTCTTTTGCTCCATCCTCTGGCGCTCGATGCTCCTGACATCAACGCAATTGAAGACCGCTGGCTCCCATTCTGTTCTGCCCCCCTGTTACTCTATAATGGAGAGACTGTAATACATTTCTACCAAAATGACGTTCATTGTTGGCCGGCAAAATGTAAAGAATGTAGCAGTCATTTTGAATAGTGGGATTAGTATTAATCCTCTGTCTGACACAAACACGGTTCGTGTGTGTGTGTGTGTGTGTGTGTGTGTGTGTGTGTGTGTGTGTGTGTGTGTGTGTGTGTGTGTGTGTGTGATGTCGAGGGGTAATGCATTGCATTCTCATGTCAACATGCTGGGAGGGAGTAAAAGGCCAGATTCCATTAAGACTGCATCGGAGGGTCATAAATCCAAGTGATTGTAAATGTGTGTGTGTCCTTGTGTGTATGTACTGCATGTATGTGTGTTATTGTGGTAGGGTTAGGGTCACACTGCTGATATAAATGTTCTCCTTCCTCAAATAGCCTACATGATTCCAATAAATGTTCATTTGCTACTTGTAGGCTAATCTTTGTACCATGTCACTGGTATTAAAAAAATATATATTTCACTTAACCAGGTAGGCCAGTTGAGAACAAGTTCTCATTTCCAACTGCGACCTGGACAAGATAAAGCAAAGCAGTGCGACAAAAACAACAACACAGAGTTACACATGGGATAAACAAATGTACTGTCAGTAACACAATAGAAAAATCTATATACAGTGTGTACAAATGGAGTAAGGAGGTAAGGCAATAAATAGGCCATAGTGGTGAAGTAATTATATATGTGTAGATGAGGATGTGCAAGTAGAAATACTGGTGTGCAAAAGAGCAGAAAATCAAAAACAAATATGGTGATGAGGTAGGTAGTTGGTTGGCTGGGTTATTTACAGATGGGCTGTGTACAGCTGCAGCGATCTGTTAGCTGCTCTGACAGCTTACCGTAGTGGTGGCCTGACAAGTGTGTTTCTCTCCCGTCAGGTTCATCAGTACTACAGTTCCCTGCCTGAGGACAAGGTGCCCTATGTAAACAGCCCAGGAGAGAAGCACCGTATCAAACAGCTCCTCCATCAGCTGCCCCCCCACGACAATGAGGTGAGACCCCCTGCCTCACGGGCCCCTGGGCACACAGACGTTGGAAAGGGGTCATTTGTCACAGTGACATTGTAACGTATGTCTCTAGCTTAATAATTACAACAAACTACAGAGTTTGTGTTTCTCTGCTGCCATTTATTTTAACAATCTGTGTGTGTTTTCCAGGTACGTTACTGTAACACTCTGGACGATGAGGAGAAGCGGGAGCTCAAACTCTTCAGTAACCAACGGAAACGAGAGAATCTGGGCCGCGGCAGTGTGAGACCGTTTCCTGTGACGATGACCGGAGTGATTTGTGAGCAGGTACACTGACTCCTGCGAGACTGGGACTGGTGCACTCACATGATGAGTAGGGCAGAGGCAGGACAGACATCTGGTAGACGTTATACATCAGTGGCTATAGTTGGTGAGATGTGATAGAAATACGTGTATAGTCACATCACTATGAGGGATCTCTCACAAGAAAGAAAAAAACTTTAGCAGGTTATCAAAGGAAATGACTATGAAGGTGAAGGACATGCACATCTCTTTTGTGGTAGAATCTAACAGAATCTTAAGTACCCAGTGACATTTCTCACTTTTATTGTGATTCACCACGTGAAGTGCTCAGCTGACATTTAAAAGCAGCTCATATAATGGAGCCTCACATTCAAGTTATGACCCTGTCTTTCACCAATGGTAGACTTGAGGGTCTTGTGTTTCTCCGACTGTTTGTAACTTTCTCCTCTCCCTCTAAATCTCTGCTGCACTCCCTGGCCTTTCTCTCTTTGTCACTCTGTCTCCTTCACTCCATCTCCCTCCTTTCTCCCCTCCCTACCATCTCTCACTGTCAAACCCCACTCATTCCCACTCCCTGTACCTTTCTTCTCCTCTAATCTTCCTCTCCCCTTCCTATCCTCTCCCTCCTCCCTTTTTCTCTCTCCTCCACCATGTCTCTTTCTCATCCCCCATCTCTCCCCTCCACCATCTCTGTCTCTGACCATCTCTCAGTGTGGGGGGCAGATAAACGGAGGTGACATTGCAGTGTTTGCGTCACGGGCGGGCCACGGCGTGTGTTGGCACCCTGGCTGCTTTGTGTGCAGCATGTGTGACGAGCTGCTGGTGGACCTCATCTACTTCTACCAGGAAGGGAAGATCTACTGTGGTCGGCACCACGCAGAGAGACTCAAACCACGCTGCTCCGCATGTGACGAGGTGAGTGCAGACCCCGCTAAACACACCCACAGGCACACAAACACACATACAGTACACCCACGCAGTCACAAACCTCTCTGATACTAAACCTTTCATAGGCCTTCCCAGCAAATATTATATTGAATACTATGACACTAACTGGGCTCCCGAGTGGCGCAGCGGTCTAAGGCACTTCATCTCAGTGCTTGAGGTATCACTACAGACCCTGGTTCAATTCCAGGCTGTATCACAGCTGGCCGTGATTGGGAGTCCCATAGAGCGGCACACAATTGGCCCAGCGTCGTATGGGTTAGGGTTTGGCCGGGGTAGGCCGTCATTATAAATAAGAATTTGTTCTTATCTGACTTGCCTAGTTAAATAAAGGTTAAATAAAAATACTATTTAAAAAACTGCCATGCAAAACACAATAGAGGATTCAGAGATGGGTAAACAGAAGAGATGGTGTTGTCTTGAAATACATTGCTAATATATGGGAATATTTAAGCATTGTTTTCAATTAGATCTCCATACACATGATCCCAAAGAGTGGGTTGTAAAAGTGTTGTAATACAGTAGGACAGTGTCTGTCAGTATGCAGGAGGGAGAGGTCTACAGCAGCAGGCAGCGAGGCCTTGATGTCTTTGTCCTGTCATTCTCTGTAATTGGGTGAGAAGGGCCTTGCCTCAGAGAAAAAGCAGCATGATAAATGATACCTTCCCCATCCCTCTTCCCTCTCTCTGTCTGTAGATCATCTTTGCGGACGAGTGTACGGAGGCGGAGGGCAGGCACTGGCACATGAAGCACTTCTGCTGTTTCGAGTGTGAGACGGTGCTGGGCGGCCAGCGGTACATCATGAAGGAGGGCCGGCCCTACTGCTGCAGCTGTTTTCAGTCCCTCTATGCAGAGTACTGTGACTCCTGTGGGGAGCACATTGGTATGCCACACACCCAACCCATCCATCAGAGCCAACGCAGGGCCCTAGGTCCAATACGTGAATCCTATTCTTGAGCGCTAGAGCACTGGCATATGCAAAGCTAGACGATTTCACTGACACTCTTTCAGCTGAAGGATTTCTGTAATGGTAATAGAGAACAGAGGAATGACCTGGATTTAGCTTGGAGAAACATTTCAGGGAGAAATTTGCAATGGTGCAGAGATTACCTGCTTTTAGCTGAGAGTAACTGTGGGTAGGACTTAATGCAACACTGGCATGCAGATACCGTATTGTCCTTAAATACAGACTATGTGAACTTAAGACCGTTTTCACAAAGGGGAAAAAGATCTGTGTGTGAAATCAATACAATTTCAAATGTATTCAGCAGATACATGTTTCACACATTATTTTCTGTAGGTTAACCAACCCTGTTCTGAGTAGGATAACTTATTTTGGAGGGTAAACCCAGCACCGTATCACCAGTTGGCCCAGTGCAAGCTCTGTGTGTTCCTCTCAGTCCAGAGAGCTGCTGGTTTATCCCTAAACAGCATCCCCAGCTGTGATCTGGCATGGCCCTCAACAGACAGACATGCAGCTCTGTAATTATTTGTTATACAGGATAAAGAAAGTATTTGAGTAAAACTGATTTATAAATTGAAACCATCAGAAAACATGTTGAAACCAGATGGCAGCCATTAGCCTAGGACCATTCTCCCGGCAATTCCAAACATACTTCAAATGCAATGTGTTTATACAGTGCCGGGCATGGTACATAATGAGTAAACTCAGCTAAGTGTCATAGCCCCAAAGCCTTTCTTCACTCAAGTTTACTTATAATTTCCTACTACAGTTTTAACTTTTTTTTTTAAATCCAGTTTAGGGATGATATCGTTATCTTTTGATTCGGATATGAGTTCTCCCTCTAGAATATTTAGCTCATGTTTTGTATTTGATTAGCCTCAATTTGCCTAGCTGCTTATAGCACTTTCTCTTTCACATTCCCCAGCAACAGTATTTCTACAATGATTAGTCTTGAGGGTTTTCTGTTGCAGGCATTGACCCTAAGCATTACTGAGCAAAACAGTCAAATGTATTGGGACTTTTTCATGGACATTTTGGCCTTAATGCTAACAAGTCTTTCCGCTCTTTCCCGCAGGCATTGACCAGGGCCAGATGACATATGACGGGCAGCACTGGCATGCCACAGAGGGCTGTTTCTGCTGTGCCCGCTGTAAGTGCTCCCTCCTAGGTCGCCCCTTCCTGCCCAAACAGGGACAAATCTTCTGCTCACGCTCCTGCAGCCTTGGAGGTGAGCCTAACGGGTCAGACTCCTCAGACTCTGCCTTCCAGAGCACACACTCCACTCGAGAGCCCCACCGCAGCTCCAAGGCTGGGAAGAACAGGGGTCAGGCAGGGCGGTTTTCGGGCGAGGTGGACCCTCTCTCCTTACAGATGGACCTGCTGAGTCTGTCCAGCCAGACGCCCAGTCTGACCCGTGAGCCGCCCGCATGGAAGAGCCAGGGACAGGGAGGCGACACGTACCCCTACGAGGGCCGATCAGACCACACAGCAACACCCACTCCACTCCAGCTGCTCAGCCAATGCAACGTCAGGACTGCTTATAACTCCACCTCCCCCGGGCAGGGCAGCCAACCAGACCCCAGGTCCAAGGAGACGGGTGTCCCCAAGAGGCCGCTCATCTCAGCCGTGAAGGGCCACTCTATGAATGAGAACTGGTTCCACAAGGACTCAGTCAACTACTACCCCCCCAAACTGAAACCCCAGCAAAGCATTGACATACCCCACAGCTCCTCACCCCACAATGGCTTCTCTGACAAGCGCTCAGTCAGTCTGCATGTGTTCCAGAGGGAGAACCAGAGGGACAGGGAGGTGGGGCCTCCCCAGATGGGGCGCAGCAGGAACCCCATCAGTGCACTTAGCTTCACGGAGCAGCTCACTCCCCTAGAGCAGACACCCAGGGGTTCCATGGAGTCACTCACCCTGTCCAACGCTACAGGTAACTCATTCAAAATTCACCATCATGTGAAGATGAATTCATGTGATTATATTTGAATCAATATATTTTACTGCTCAGGACATTTTATTTCTCACATAATACTGCAACCCATCTGGGGCCAACGAAACAAGTATCGTTGACATAAGAGTGTAATGTCTATTATATCGATGGTTATAACCGACTATCATACTACTAATGATATTCAGGGGAGTGCCAATTAGTCTGACAAATTGAGTATCGTAACGAAAATGGGCCATTTTCTGGAAACGATTATGATTCAAGTATTTTTTGTCATTATCAGTGATCAGGAGAAAAAAAATATGCCAACAAGCATCTTTCTCATGTCAGTCAGAAACAGAGTTTCTAAACCATGCGGTGCTCTCTTTGAGTCAGTCATGTGTGTGATCTGAATGACTCAACGGGCTAGTTTTCCTGTCTGTAAAGAGAAGGGCGGGCGGGACATTGATTCTGCTGCTCTGATTGGATAGAGTGAAGCTGTATTTCTCCATCCACTCGCTTCATAATTTCACTCGATCACTTTTCCTCACGTGTTTTCAGTCTGATCATTTAGATTTCTGCTGCTACTATGATAAATCACATGGCGAAGACGTTTGCTATCAAGCTATCAATGTGCATAATATCTAACAAGTGGGGCAAGGGTCGGGAAAAAATATGAAATGCTAATGCACATTCTGACTGAGTGACAGCAAACTTGGCTGCCCTCTGCAAGTTGAGGACATATACACACCCACCCCTCTGCGCACTGCTCCTAATCTGCAGCTTTTTTTGCAGTGAGAACATGCAGGGGGGGTATTTTGGCCACATTTATTTGGGTATATTAAAACACTTCCGTTTTTCCTATCACGAGTACCATTCGATCTGACTATCAACTGTCAACTTACAGATACGATTAGGAATACGAGTATAGCAATGTCAGCACACTCCTAATGATCATAATGAGGACAACTGATGAAGTTGACCACTGACATCCCTCTGTTCTCTCTCTGAAGGAACGTCAGCAGATGGAGGGAAGCGCCAGGAGCACCTGTCTCGTTTCTCTATGCCCGACCTGAGCAAAGACTCTGGCATGAACGTGTCAGAGAAGAGCAACATTGGCACCCTCAACTCCTCGGTCCAGTTCCACAGTTCTGAGTCTCTGCGCAGCCTGACCTTTGGCCAACCCTACATGGAGCTGGAGCCCCCGGTGCAGGTGCAGTATCCTCTGCAGTACTGTGAGCCCCCAGGCCTGGGCATGGGGATGGGCCGCTTGCCCCCCGGCTTCACCTACCAGGAGGAGGACAGGGTCAGCCTGGTGAGCAGCGCTAATGCTGCACGCCTCCCGCCCATCAGCGAGCGCACGCGGAGACAAGGAGAGGGCCTGGGCATGGCTGCCCCTGAAGACACCCCTCAGCGCCGTAGACACCACCACCACCGGTCCCGTCGCTCCAGACGCTCCCGCTCGGAGAATGCCCTGCACCTGGCCGCTGAGCGCAGGGAGAGGCCCCAGCTGAGAGTCAGAGAGGATTATGACCAATTCCCCCCTCCCCGGGGCGCCAGGGACCTGTTTGGGGGTGCAAGGGGGAGGTGCAGGGGGCCGGAGCCGTTCCGGCAGTGCCCTCGCACCACCTCTGACCTCACCCTGCAGAACCCAGGTGCCCACCGCCGTCTTGCCGGGCCCTACTCATGGGACGACTATGAGGATGAGTGGTGCTCCACCTGCTCTTCATCGTCTGAGTCAGAGGACGAGGGCTACTTCCTGGGAGAGCCCATTCCTAGGCCCGTGCAGCTCAGGTACCTGAGCAGCCAGGAGCTCCTCCACAAGTACAGCTCCACGGGGGTGGGCGGACCGCACCAAATGAGCGGCAGAGGAGGACAGCTGCACACCCGGAAACGCCGGAAAAGCAAGAATTGCATCATCTCTTAACATTCGCCACATGGCAAGAGCCAAGACAATGTGCCCTCCCTCCCCAGTATACACTAACATAGTTCATCTGTTCAGAAAAGAAAACAGCCGCTCCTCTGAATTTGGGTTTTGTGAGGTTGACAATGTTTGATATGCAGTTGGGTAAACCGTTGACAGAATGTTTTGCATGTTTATCCATTTAATGTTTCAGAATAAGATATCCTGAGTACTGATTATATTTCTCTGACTCTCACTCTGCGTTATGCTTGTCTGTCACCATGTTTATCAAAGACAATGTGCAATCGTAATAATAATGTCATTTCCATTCACAGCAACAGTAAGGTACAGACAGTTTAGTAAGGTCCAGCTATTTCATGCAATGTGATTTAGGTGTATACCATTATACTCAAGTTTATAGGCTGTATATAATAAATTAATTAATTCACTAAATTAAGGAAGTAATGTAAATACTATGTAAATGATGTCCCACATATTTTTATATTTTGTATAGAATCATTTATGTATTGAATATCTATAATGTAGAAATAGAAACCGCATGCCTGTTAATGTACTGATGTTGTCCTGCATTGGAATAAAATAGCATTTCAGAGAGAGATTGACAGGTGTCCGTACCCTCACTGGAGACTGGTGGGTTCATGTGAAGCGATGTCTACCACTGAACAGTCACGCTCACCATCTGCTCAGTGCTAAAATGAATGAGAACATGGCAGAAGCACACCTCTCTGTAAATGTCATTACCCCCATGAGGTCATGAGTCAAGTGTTACAAATATTGTGATTAATGGGCCTTTACGGCACTGTGTGCAAACAGATGTCTGTGAGCTCTAGCTGAGCTTATCATAGACCCAGATAAAGTATGTGCTGCTGATACATCTCCATGAATTAATGCATTAAAAGCTATGCTAATGGGATTCATATGGTCTTCACTGAAGCGCAGTTTGTAACTCACAAGCTATCTCCTCAATTAATATAACCTTTACATCCAAAATGACAGGAGTAGTTTACTTCTCTCTTGTCGTTTTATTCTCCCGTTTTCTACTTTTACACTTAGACAAGAGATCCAGGTTAAGTTTGTGTTTGGAAGGTGAAGTAGCAGGGCAATAAATTGGACTGTGTCAGTGTGGTCAGAGGATTACGCTAGCTAGGTCTCGGGCCCTCGTAATCTGTGTCCACTCCACACCCTCCCCTCTGCTGCAGGTCTCAAAACTATAGGTATTTAACTACACGCTCTAGATTAAAAGTGATTGAAGACCAATGCTACTGACATGTTGGGGGCATTAGTATGTGTTTATGTAGGTTCCTTTTAGAGGCTGTCTTTCATTGTTATGTTTTGCTGTGGTCAAATAACAAAGGGCGAGAGAGGAGTTCTCATTTTGTTGACTGTTATGACCAAAACAGCGGCACAAACTTGAGACACATTTTTGTTCTGTCTTTTTACCCCTGTTTTACTGAGCCCCTAGGCCACTGCCATTAAGTCATACCCGCAGAGGTGCACATTGTCACCAAAGAAATGAGTAGTGGAAAAAACAAACCCCTCGTTTGTCACCAGTCATCTGTGTATTAATCTAACGGAACACATGTTTCAAAACTCATCAGAGCACACAGCCTTACTTCATTAACCCAACCCATATATTTATTCATTTCGTTTACATATCTTCTCATCCCTGCGGGCCTTTACCCAAGGACAGAGGGGTTGTGCAGTCAGTGTGTGTCAATGGTTTGGCACTGAGAGCAAGTGTCTTTTCCATGTGCTTAATTAAAGCTGAGATGAGAGGCACCACAGATTGTAAGCCAAATGCTTTCTGGGCTACACACCATAGAGGAGTAGATAATCCCTGAGTTGTGTTGATGCAGGACAGTGGTCTGGTCCGCTGGGGGCCAGCTGACTCCAGGAAGATTACACTGGAGAGAACAAACATCCCATATATGGCTCTGGGAAAGTGGGATACCTAGGCAGTTGTCCAACTGAATGTGTCTTCCGCATTTAACCCAACCCCTCTGAATAAGGCTGCCTTAATCAATGTCCATGGCGCCCAGTGAACAGTGGGTTAACTGCCTTGCTCGGGCAGAAGGACAGATTTTTACCATGTCAGCTCTGGGATTTGATCCAGCAACTTTTCTGTTATTGGCTCTAACCACTAGGCTACCCTCTGGTAATATCATCTTTGTTATTTGTCTCACTGAATGTTGTGGTCCATGTATTTACACAGTACATTCTTATGGGAATGGGGTTTGAGTACTTCTATACTTGTGTTTGTCATAGGGAGTTTGTATGGGCTTGTGAAAAGCACAATGTGTCGAAGTATGTAACATTCAAAGCATGCCAACTTGAAAACAGCTTGTGTCTTTTCAATTTGCATTTTAATTGCAGAATGAAGTTGATCACGCCTAAGCTAATGACGATTACATATTTCAAATGAAGCTAAACTGCTGCAGGTCAACAGAGTGAAAAGAAGTGTGATTGACTACCTGTTACTGAGGAGACTACTAACAAAGGCATGTGTGTTATAAACTCAGCAAAAACATAATCGTCCTCACTGTCAACTGCGTTTATTTTCAGGAAACTCAACATGTGTACATATTTGTATGAACATAACAAGAGTCAAAACCTGCGACATAAACTGAACAAGTTCCACAGACATGTGACTAACAGAGATTGAATAATGTGTCCCTGAACAAAGGGGGGGGGGGGGGGTCAAAATCAAAAGTAACAGTCAGTATCTGGCCCTAGCCCTCACCCTCCGATCCAACAGGTCCCAGACGTGCTCAATGGGATTGAGAGCTGGGCTCTTCGCTGGCCATGGCAGAACACTGACAATCACGCACAGAACGAGCAGTATGGCTGGTAGCATTGTCATGCTGGAAGGATGAGCCTGCAGGAAGGGTACCACATGAGGGAGGAGGATGTCTTCCCTTTAACTCACAGCGTTGAGATTTCCTGCAATGACAACAAGCTCAGTCCGATGGTGCTGTGACACACCGCCCCTGACCATGACGGACCCTCCACCTCAAAATCGATCCCGCTCCAGAGTACAGGCCTCGATGGAACTCTCATTCCTTCGATGATAAACGCAAATCTCACCCCCGGTGAGACAAAACCACGACTCGTCAGTGAAGAGCACTTTTTGCCAGTCCTGTCTGGTCCAGCGACGGTGGGTTTGTGGCCATAGGCGACGTTGTTGCCGGTGATGTCTGGTGAGGACCTGCCTTTACAACAGGCCTACAAGCCCTCAGTCCAGCCTCTCTCCACCTACTGCTGACAGTCAGCACTGATGGAGGGATTGTACGTTCCTGGTGTAACTCGGGCAGTTGTTGTTGCCATCCTGTCCCGCAGGTGTGATGTTCGGATGTACCGATCCTGTGAAGGTGTTGTTACACGTGATCTGCCACTGCGAGGACGATCAACTGTCTGTCCTGTCTCCCTGTAGCGCTGTCTTAGGCGTCTCACGGTACAGACATTGCAATTTATTGCCCTGGCCACATCTGCTGTCCTCATGCCTCCTTGCAGCATGCCTAAGGCATGTTCGGGGACCCTGGGCATCTTTCTTTTGGTGTTTTTCAGTCAGTAGAAAGGCCTCTTAAGTTTTCATAACTGTGACCTTAATTGCCTACCGTCTGTAAGCTGTTAGTGTCTTAACAACCGTTCCACAGGTGCATGTTCATTAATTGTTTAAGGTTCATTGAACAAGCATGGGAAACAGTGTTTAAACCCTTTACAATGAAGATCTGTGAAGTTATTTTGATTTTTACGAATTATCTTTGAAAGACAGGGTCCTGAAAAGGGGTTGTTTATTTTTTTGCTGAATTTCTGTTTGTCCTTCTGGCTGACTCTCTCATGGCCAGTGTAGGGCTCATGAAGAGCATTCAAATGATTCTAAATAGAATGTCTGTAGCATGTGACTGCCAATTAACCAATGTTCCTGACATTCCATTGGCCCAGGCATGCACGGAACTCAGTCATGTGATGACGCTAAAGTTAGCAGACAGAGATTCATAGGATGAAACACAGAGAGAGTCTGAAATCCACAGGCTGTTCCTGTATCATGACCATGACTGAATAAAACTAGCACATTGTCCAGTGGTTAACACAGAACACCTTTCTATTGTAGTGTGTCAGAGGCTGTTCTGGGAACACTAAGCTATGTATTGGTTAACTGGGAGGTATGCACATCATGGGTAGTGGCAATTTATAAGGCTATCAGCTGAGACATAAAGACGGATAATTATCCTGTTTGCTGAGATCCCTGAGGAAGGTCAGAAGCTATTAAGTGAGCTTCAAGGCCAGCACAGAGAAGGCGCCTGCCTATCTGCTGTATGTAGAGAGTACGGGACCAAAACGGCACCAAATTACAGCTCCACTCAGAGGGGACTGAAATAGCCTGATTCAGTTATTTAGCTGCTGAAGATGCGTGACAGGAATGGCTGAGGTTTTTACTGGCTGTCTACCCCTCGTCGTGTGTCCAATTACCATGGTAAGAAATCACCATAACAGTCAGTCCACACACACCAAACATACCCACACACAAACTGCACAGCGATAAAAGTAGCCTCATACCTGACCTTTGATAGTAGCTGACATTGAGATTGATGAATCAATATGGAATAAAGTGATTTTGTTGGCTGAGAAGAGATCAAACAATTAAAAACTGAACTGCAATTTGTCAACCTCAGATGTAGATGATATTGATGCAGAGATTTGCAGGTTTTCTCTGTATTCCACTGACTAAAGCTGGATGTTTTTGGATAATTGGCCAATATGACCCTTAATCCTGAGTCTGCGGTTCAGTAACAAGCAGGGTATTTCATTCTCTGATGACCACCCAGATTCCTCTCCGAAACAACAGGACCCGCTCCCTCACAAAGTTGTGCATGAGTGCCTTTGGCTGTCCTGAGCCTGACCCATCTCCTGAGGATGTTGTGTTAATACAGGGTGACAGTCAGTAACCCCTCTATCTGGTATTAACTCCATCTGCTATACCTCAACCCCCCCCCCCCCCCCCCCCCCCCCGCGCATTGCTTTAACTCTTACCTAGTTTCAGATCAAAAAGGTGAGAAAGGTGAGAAATTGTGAAGTGTCCCATGAATTAAGTGAATTAAACTAAAAGTGTTAGTCAAGGTCATAGCAGGTAAGAATTGGACCTCCACTCAACTGAACTCATTAACCTAAGCTTAGCTCCAACCCAGTCCTCATCCTCAACCCTTGCCTTAAACTGTCCTCCATCCACAGCCTTCTTTAACTCTCACTTTAATCCAGGCTTTAAAAAGGCTCAGTGCAATTCTGTGTGTTATATTATATTGTACAACAGCTGATGAAACTAACACTGTAAAATTGTGAAAACATTTGATCAGTGTTATTTCCTGATAGTTGCTGGTTGAAAATACAATCTACACAGGACCTTCAAGTTTCACGTTGTATTTGTGAAATAAGTGACTTGCAAGCCTTTCCCAACAGTGTAGTATTCAATATAAATAATAGTATAACTAAACATGAGAAATAAGAAAGGAAGAAAAAGACTGGATAATGTAAGTTAAACACAGGTACCAATTTTACAATTTGCAGGGATACTGGAGTAGTTGAGGTAGAACTTTAAATACTTACTGCTGTTGAGCTATTTTGCAACTACTTAGCCTGTTAGCTAACCCTTCCCCTAACCCTTTTAGCTAACCCTCCCCTAACCCTGACCTTAACCCTTTCAGATAACACTTCCTTAACCCTTTCAGATAACCCTTAACCTGAACCCTTTAACATAACTAAACTTAGCCCTAACCTTAACCCTAACCCCTAGCCTAACTAACATTAGCCAGCTAGCTACAGTGGCTTGCAAAAAGTATTCACCCCCCTTGGCATTTTTCCTATTTTGTTGCCTTACAACCTGGAATCAAAATCGATTTTCAGGGGGTTGTATCACTTGATTTACATAACATGCCTACCACTTTGAAGATGCAAAATATTTTTTTTGTGAAACAAACAAGAAATAAGACAAAAAAACAGAACATTTGGATGTGCATAACTATTCACCCCCCCCCTCCCCAGAGTCAATATAATGTTTACTTGTATAATGTTTATTTTTGCCCATTCTTCAAGTCAAAACTGCTCCAGCTCCTTCAAGTTGGATGGGTTTCGCTGATGTACAGCAATTCTAAGTCATACCACAGATTCTCAATTGGATTGAGGTCTGGGCCTTGACTAGGCCATTCCAAGACATTTAAATGTTTCTCCTTAAACCACTCATGTTGCTTTAAATCTCTGGAAGACAAACAGGTTTCTCTCAAGATTTCATCATTCCTTCAATTCTGACCAGTTTCCCAGTCCCTGTCGATGGAAAAACATCCCCACAGCATGATGCTGCCACCACCATGTTTTACTGGGGATGGTGTTCTGGGGATGATGAGAGGTGTTGGGTTTGCACCAGACATAACGTTTTCCTTGATGGCCAAAAAGCTCAAATTTATTCTAATCTGACCAGAGTGAGTTCCTTCTTACATATGTTTGGGGAGTCTCCCACATGCCTTTTGGCGAACACCAAAAGTGTTTGCTTATTTTTTTTCTTTAAGCGATGGCTTTTTTCTGACCACTCTTCCGTAAAGCTGAGCTCTGTGGAGTGTGCGGCTTAAAGTTGTCCTGTGGACAGCTCCTTCGGGGTTATCTTTGGTCTCTTTGATTAATCTTGGATCTACCCATCCCGGATCCGGGAGAATTGTCATTAACTGACACTAATTAGCATAACGCAACAGACATAAATGTTACTAGAAAATATTCATATTCATGAAATCACAAGTGAAATATATTGAAACACAGCTTAGCCTTTTGTTAATCACCCTGTCATCTCAGATTTTGAAATTATGCTTTACAGCCAAAGCAAGACAAGCATTTGTGTAAGTTTATCGATAGCCTAGCATAGCATTATGCCTAGCTAGCAGCAGGCAACCTGGTCACGAAAATCAGAAAAGCAATCCAATGAAATAGTTTACCTTTGATGATCTTCGGATGTTTTCACTCACAAGACTCCCAGTTAGATAGCAAATGTTCCTTTTTTCCAAAAAGCCTCAGCCTCCAGCTGACCACTGACGCAGGCTCATTTTTCTAAATAAAAGCCAGAAACTATGTATTGTGACACTAGACACATTAGGGAAGCCATAGAAAAAGGAATCTGGTTGATATCTCATTCACTGCTTAATAGGGATGCATAGGAACGCAGAGCTTTCTAAATAAGAGTCCCTTCCTGATTGGATTTCTCTCAGGCTTTCGCCTGCAATATCAGTTCTGTTATACTCACAGATAATATTTTTACAGTTTTGGAAATTTTAGAGTGTTTTCTATCCTAAGCTGTCAATTATATGCATATTCTAGCATCTTGTCCTGACAAAATAGCCCGTATACTTTGGGAACGTTAATTTTCCAAAAATGAAAATAGTGCCCCCTAGATTCAACAAGTTAATGCCCTCCTTTCCTGGTCTGTGAGTTTTGGTGGGCGGCCCTCTCTTGGCAGGTTTGTTGTGGTGCCATATTCTTTAAAAATGTTTAGAATGGATTTAATGGTGCTCCGTGGGATGTTCAAAGTTTCTGATATTTTTTCATAACACAACCCTGATCTGTACTTCTCCACAACGTTGTCCCCGACCTGTTTGGAGAGCTCCTTGGTATTCATGGTGCCACCACTTGCTTAGTGGTGTTGCAGACTTTGGGGCCTTTCATAACTGGTGTACATGTACTGAGATCATGTGACAGATCATGTGACACTTAGATTGCACACAGGTGGACTTTATTTAACTAATTATGTGACTTATGAAGATAATTTTTGCACCAGATCTTATTTAGGGACTTCAGATCAAAGGGGGTGAATACATATGCACGCACCACTTCAGTTTGTATTTTTAAAATGTTTTTTAATCAAGTTATTTTCTTCATTACACTTCACCAATTTGGGCTATTTTGTGAAATACAAAATAAAAATCAATTTAAATTACAGGTTGTAATGCAACAAAATAGGAAAAACACCAAGGGGGATGAATACTTTTGCAAGGCACTGTAACATTAGCCACCTAGCTAGAATTCGTAACACATCATGCAGCATTTCCCTTCATAATGTGTTTTTTCCTGATCTGCCACATCCACAGTGAAACTGTGCCAGCTTGGGGCTGGGTAGTAATCCACAAATTAAACAACTGGGAGACATCTCATGGTAATGGAGAGTGACACACCGGGTATCTTTATACCGCCACGATAGAGGGCTCCGTCTGGTTCATGGTGTCACGTCCCCAGGCCCTCTGGCAGTAACTCATTAATGAGCCCCAGGTCCCAGAGGGTTCCCATCTGTGTGCCACCTGCACTAAATCACCACAACCAATATTTTGCTCTCTCTCACCCCCCCTCTCTCTTTCCCAGTATAATGGGTTGACCACTTTAGCCCTCAGATGTAAATGAGGCAGAGAGTGTCGGTGATGTTTTAATTCCAGGACATACTTTTCTTTATTCATCACCAGGCTGGCACTCATTACCTAGAGTGATTCATACAAGGTTGCTATTGCGTTGTTTGAGCCCATCCCAGGTTATGGGTTTAAATACTCTTTAAACTGTTATTGCACAATGCAAAAATGTTTGAGGTACTATGCACTGAGTGTACAAAACATTAGGAACACCTACTCTTTCTATGATATAGACTGACCAGGTGAATCAAGCTATAATCCCCTTATTCATGTCACCTGCAAAATCCACTTCAATCAGTGTAGATGAAGGGGAGGAGACAGGTTAAAGAAGGATTTTTAAGCCTTGAGACAATTGAGACATAGCTTTTGTATGTGTGAAATTCAGAGGGTGGATTAAGTTCCTTTGAATGGGGTACGGTAGTAGGTGCCAGGCACACCGATTTGAATGTGTCAAGAACTGCAACACTGTTGGGTTTTTCATGCACAACAGTTTCCTGTGTGTATCAAGAATGGTCCTCCAGCCAACTTGACACAGCATCATTTCATTTGTTTTTTTGCATTGTTTGTAACGCATTTTGTAGATAATGTTCCTGATACAGTCTCTTATGACCGAAAACAGCGTCTGGACATCAGAACAGTGTTTACTCATCTCAAAGTGTTTTACCTAATTTCTACCAGCATGTCATGTGCAACCAGAGGGAAAAAAACTCTAGACCACCTTTACTCCACACACAGAGACGCATACAAAGCTCTCCCTCGCCCTCCATTTGGCAAATCTATACTCCTGCTTACAAGAAAAAACTAAAGCAGAAAGTACCAGTGACTCGCTCAATACGGAAGTGGTCATATGATGCGGATGCTACGCTACAGGACTGTGTTGCCAACACAGACTGGAATATGCTCCAGGATTTATCCAATGGCATTGAGGAGTATACCACCTCAGTCACAGGCTTCATCAATAAGTGCATCGATGATGTCACCCCCACAACACTGAAGCATGCATGAGAGCACCAGCTGTTCCGGACGACTGTGTGATCACGCTCTCCATAGCTAATGTGAACAAGACCTTTAAACAGGTCAACATTTACAAAACCGCGGTGCCAGATGGATTGCCAGGACATGTACTCAAAGCATGCGCAGACCAACTGGCAAGTGTCTTCACTGACATTTTCAACCTCTCCCTGACCGAGTCTGTAATACCTACATGTTTCCTGCTCGGCATCTGACCTTAAGGAGCTACAGAGGCTAGTGCCTCTACATCACTGAGGCCAAGCTTCCTGCCATCCAGGACCTATATTCTAGGCGGTGTCAGATGAAGGCCCAAAAAATTGGCAAAGACTCCAGTCACTTAAGTCATAGACTGTTCTCTCTGCTACCGAACGGCAAGCGGTAAGTCTAGGTCCAAAAGGCTCCTTATCAGCTTCTACCCCCATATCATAAGACTGCTGAACAATTAATCAAATGACCCCCCTTGTTTTACACTGCTGCTACTCCTATCTACATGTACAAATTACCTCAACTAACTTGTACCCCAGCACATTGACTCTGTACCGGTACCCCCTGTATATAGCCTCATTATTGTTATGTAATTGTCTTGTTACTTTTGATTTTATTTATTTTTACTTTAGTCTATTTAGTAAAAAAACATTTAAACTCTATTTCTTGAACTGCATTGTTGGTTAAGGGCTTGTAAGTAAGCATTTCAGGGTAAGGTTGTATTCAGCGCATGTAACAAATAACATTTGATTTGATCCCTGTGGAACACTTTCCCTTGTAGTCCATACCCCAATGAATTGAGGCTGTTCTGAGGGAAAAAGGGGGTGCAACTCAATATTAAGGTTTTCGTAATGTTTTGTACACTCAGTTTATATCTGTGTGGCCAGGAGGTTTCAGTCATATACTGTAGATCTAAACTAGGTCATTTTACGGAACTACCACGAATACCTTGTAAGTTTTGTTTGCAATATTGTTACTGAGTGCTTGGCCCACATTTCACCTCTGTGTCCATGAGGAACAGCTACTGGAGCCGGCTTTTCCATTATGTGCAGAGGCAGGAGTTTATTGAAGCCAGTAAAAGTCCTAAAAATACCACCAGACATTTTCAAATGTATCTTTCACAGTATGACCTTGTACAGTGATTTTGGGATAATAGAATTTTCACTTCAGCAAAACGGTTCTTTAGTGATCATATGAACTGACCTTAATGGTTGTCCATTCAAAAAATGTATTTTGTTGTATTGTGACGCGTTGAGAAGCAGTATCAGTCAACCAAACCTATTTTTATCACTGATTCCCTCAAAAGATGTTACTGTGAATGTACACTGAACAAAAATCTAAACGCAACATGTAAACTGTTGGTCCCATGTTTCATGAGCTGAAATAAAAGATCTCAGAAATGTTCCATATGCACAAAAAGCTTATTTCTCATTTTGTTCACAAATTTGTTTACATCCCTGTTAGTGAGCATCTCTCCTTTGCCATCCACCTGACAGGTGTGGCATATCAAGAAGCTGGGGGCAAGAGAAGGCCACTCTAAAATGTGCAGTTTTGTCACACAATAGAATGCCACAGATTTCTCAAGTTTTGAGGGAGTGTGCAATTGGCATGCTGACTGCAGTTCGGCGTTGTAACCAACATCAGTGGGCAAATGCTCACCTTCAATGGCCAACGACATGCTGGAGAACTATGCTCTTCACGGATGAATCACGGTTTCAACAGTACACTGCAGATGGCAGACAGCGTGTATGGCGTCATGTGGGCAAGTGGTTTGCTGATGTCAACGTTGTGAACAAAGTGCCCCATGTTGGGGGTATGGGCAGGCATAAGCTACGTACAATGAACACAATTGCATTTTATCGATGGCAATATGAAGGCAGTGAATTAATGCCGTGACGAGATCCTGAATCCCATTGTCGTGCCATTCATCAGTCGCCATCACCTCATGTTTCAGCATGACAATGCATGGCCCCATGCTGCAAGGATCTGTACACCATTTTTTAAAGGTATCTGTGATCAACTGATGCATATCTGTATTCCAAGTCATGTGAAATCCATAGATTACAGCCTAATGAATTTATTTAAACTGACTGATTTCCTTATATGAACTGTAATTCAGTAGAATCTTTGAAATCGTTGCGTGTTGCGTGTATATTACTGTGCCACAACGTCTGAGCTGTCATGCCTTGAATTAAGTTGTTTTCACAATGCAGATTAACTCTGCCATCTGTTGAACTTGGTGTCACTACAGCACAATAAATAATAAACCAATATGGTCTATCACGAACGCTCAATTTTGTCATATTTAAGCATTAATCTTCCCAAGATCAATCTATTATTTACAGTTGAAATATACCACATTGCACTTGTCATGAACATTGTTTGGTCTAAGTCCAACCCTTTATTTGACACATATGCTCAGATGGAAATCCCTATACTGTATGTGTCCATCATTGTTACCTCAGTCAGCATTTTCTATTTTCTAAGAGTAAAAACTTGGCCAGGCAGGCAGGTCAGTGAGGAGAAATGGTTAGGCGTCACTATGGTACCTCTAATGAATCCCCTCGAGATAACGCACAACAGTGGGACGCCGAGGAAACATCTCACCCATCTAAGATAACATCAATCACTCCCCATCCCTGAATGGGAGCTGTGCACCTAGCGCCTTTAACTGCGAATGAAGACCCCGTGACTGGCAGCAGCTGGCAGCCAATGATAAGGGGGAGATGGGGAGCCCCTCAGAGCCAGCAGGTTCACAACCATACTGGAAAAGTCAATTCCATCAAAGACCCAGCCACATCATTATGGGAGCCAGTTCTCAAAGAGCCAGCTAAGAGGCTGAGGGAGTCCCCCACGTGGGCCATGGGCATCGGTTAAGTGTACAGGGTTCTTACTAATGAGTCCGTAAGAAGTCAGACTTGGGGAGGATTTTATGTGGTATGAGATGTAAAAGATCGAGTACATTTTTGTCCTAGAAACTTTCTAATATGAACCTTCTCAGGAAACAGACTATCAGACCAGATGGCTTGTAAAAAAGGGTGGAAACAAGTAAATTAAAGATTGTTTGAAAAGTAATTTTATTATAAATCAATAGGTCTCTAAAAGTCATTCAGATGCATAAAACAATTGTATATATACCTGCATTGCTTGCTGTTTGGTGTTTTAGGCTGGTTTTCTGTACAGCACTTTGAGATATCAGCTAATCTAAGAAGGGCTATATAAATACATTTGATTTAATATATGCTGTGAGTGCACATTGTATGAAGATATGATACAAACTAAACAACTCAGAGTGGGATAAATCTCAGTTAATTTGCCATCAACAGTTTTCATAACTTTGTCTCCAGGCTCTTGTCAACTGAGAGGGGGTTTTCACACAGTGTGATGTTTTTAAACTCCTCTGAGATCTCCAGGAGGGTTTTCCCCTTGGTCTCCGGCAGGTAGAAGAAGATGTAAAATGACGCCAACAGACACATGCAGGCAAACAGCACGAAGCAGACTGATTTTAGCAGCCCCTGTGGTACAGAGAAGAGGCAGGCAGGTGAGTTCCTATAGTTACAATAACCAGGGGAACAACTTGGACAGTTGGCTGAGAGCCTGTGATTAAATAGTCCTCTCCTAATGTTCTACTCATGGCTACAGGAAATCTTTGTTTCATTTTAGATAATTCCACTTATGTCTAAATTGGAGCTCTGCTGTTTTACAGACTGGCTGAGACAAAGGTAATACTGAGATAATAAAGAAAAGTTTTAATTGCAGTGTCTCAATGTAATGTTCAAAGTATGGAATTACTGTATGCCTGGTATCTCTGGGGTATTAAACTGTCATAGTGAAGAACAATGTGCTTTGTGCTCAGGAAATGTCATTGTATCTCAATTGGTAACTTCGAAATAATTATAAAACTTTGCAAGCATTATAAAAGCATAATACAACACTTAATTCCAAAATGGTCTATATAGACGTACGATAAGAAAAGGGAAAACTAGTCCCAGCACAGAAAAGCCAAGCCAGCGCAGGATCCCAGTAAACACAAACGCTGCAGGCCGGCACGATTGGATGAAGATCTCATGTGTGAGAGACGGCAACACTCCAGCTAGGAATAGCACAGGCAACAGGAAAGGATGCATTAGATCAATCACCACTGATGATCACAGCAATGTAATGTTGGTATTTTGTCTATACTTTGATATTGTATTATTACTAACCCATTCTGTGGTTTGATATTAAACATACCTGGTCCTCCTCCATAAAAAATGACAAAGAGGAATATCAAGCCAACGGTGCAGTATGGAATCCAGAAGCTGTAATCCTATAACAATATTGTTAAAACAGAATCAATTATATTTTATTGTATGTTTTCCATGCACATGGAACAACCACCACTGTTGCTGGGGAAGTCGTGACCATGGGGATTTGGGACACATTCTAATGTGATACACATCCATGTATCATCACTTAGGTCCTCTTACTGTATATTTGTCACAATGCAGGAGAGTTGAAAGGTCAAGGGGCTCACCTTTAGATTGAGAGTGATGGTGATTAATATCATGATGGCAGACATGGCCCCAAAGCCCCCCCAGAGTAGCGCTCTCCTCCCCACACTCTCGATCAACAGGCCCTAGGGATGAACGGACACAACAGAACTTATCCGGAACCTTCCCCATCTATCACTCCCTCCTTCCCACCGCACAGGGGATGGCAGAGCCAGAGGAGCTCAGACATGATTTACTGTTTAGGAGCTCAGGAGGGGCATTCACATCTTAGTGACAAATATGTTCAACCTGTAGCGGAGCTTCTGTACAGTAGCCACAGGCGGTGGGATTCCTGCACGGGGACAGTGTTTCTTCCTGTATGGTCACTCCTACTGTTCACTGATTACTTTTGCTTATTAGTCCTTATAACGGTTGCCTAATGACCACTTAACGAGTGACATTTTCACATTAATTAAAAAGGGCTCTACTTTAAACCTTTTTACCCTAGGTGGATAAACTTTTGGCTCAAGGGCCACATTAAGTGAATGAAACCAAGTGAAGGGCAACATACTATATGCGTGTCAAAACATGTGAAGACTATTCATTTTCAAATTGACATGCATCTACTAGTGTACTGTAGGTGTACATATGCTTGCAGAACAATTATACCCTTGCACCATCTCTACCCTTGTTTTTTGTGAGCAACTTTTTCACAAAATTGATATAATTTATAACATGACACAGTCAAACACACACACAGATCCTGCATCTCTACCCTTGTAAAGTACAATCAAACTTTGTCACAATATGCAAACTTAAAAATATATATATATATTATATGTCTGGAGACATGCAAAATGCAACAGCAGATGTGTAAAAAAAAAAAGATTCAAAAATGTGAGTGAAACATATGGTAAGAGCATCTGTTTGATTTGGAATGGTCTGTTTTTGAAAGCATGTTAAGGAACACATCTCCAATGTGAGCCATATTTACAGTTATCCAATCATTTCAGTCCAAATAAGTGTTAATTGTCAGATGTATGGGGACAAATAACCTGTATCCAAGTGCATTGCTGGATAATTCTCACTGCATTACCATCACCATGAAAAAGCATAACCTTTCCTACCCCAGTCAGTTATTTGAGTCTTAATGTGAACAATGGGTCTGGTCACCTCTCTTGGCAAGGGCATCAAAGTCTGGTTCATGACTGAGAACATTTGTTCACACACATGTGGACCCGAATATAACATTTTTTTTCATGTTTGTAAACCCTGTTTTGTTAAGTGAGCCATAGAACGGGACTATTGTTGCTGTTTTGTAGTTCTCCTTGAAAGCACTGTCACATTGGATGTCGATGTTTCCGGTGGTGCTTTCTCACTGTCGAAAGTGCTACTGTATGTCTCAGTGTCAGAAAATTAGCGAGAGACCGGCTGCTCATTTGTCTGGATGCCCCAATATGTCCACACCAAAAGCAAAGTCGCCCAGCCAGTCTGTGTCTTTCAACTCGGAGAAGTCATCAGCTTTCCAACCGTATCAAGGAACATACCTATGTCCCCTCTCAGTTCCCACACACGCCAAAATACTTTCCCAGGCTTAGCTAGCGCGCATTTGAATGATACAACAGGTATGGTCCTGGTGCTCTGCCTCTGTGTCACTGAGTATCTGCATGAACTGACGATGGATAAGCCCCCTTGCCCGTAGGAAGTTGACACGTTTTATAACCACTTTGACAACATTTTCCAGCTTTAACACACTTTTACACAGGGCTTCCTGATGAGTAATACAGTGAAGAAATATCAATTCCTCAGAGTTTCTTATTTTACTTTGTCTTGTAATCTTTTTAGTAGGCCAATGTTTTTACAGGTTAGATTTGGTGATCTATCTGTTGTGACATTTGTCAGTTTGTTCCTTGGTAGATACATTTTTTTCCAAGCTGGCAGACATCCTGTCATATAAATCAGAGCCCCTGGTTGTTCCCATTATTCATTCGATTGCAAGAAGTTCTTCTTATTTCAAATTTCTCATTTATTCCTTTGACAAAAATGTAAAGTTGAGAGGTGTCTGATGTCAGTACTCTCATCTAGTGCTATAGAAAAAGGATTGAAGCTATTTGCTTTTTTCTTCAACTCTGAGATTAGCTCCTCACCTATCACTCCTCACCTATCACTCCTCACTTATCATGTGATAAGCTAATTTTCTCCAAATTGGCTTTTACTCTCAGGACAAAGTATGTCAGCAGGCTCCATACACTCGTTCACAAACGCTTCACCAAAAGGCTTGCTATGCTTTGTGATTTTATGTGCAACACTTTCTTGGCATATCAGACTTATGTCCAATATTAGTATACAAAGTATTTTGCTGTCCATTCTTCTTTAAACACAACATTCAGAGTCCCACTTTTCTCATTTTCGCAGCACTCATTTTGTCAAAAGCCGTCAAGCAATTAATTGGCTTTGATGACTGAGCGTATTCTGAATCTGACTGACTAGGCCCAAATACAGAGCGCGCTGTCAGGCTACAGCGCCATCTATTGGAGGTTGTTTGTATATCACGGAATGAGTCATTTTAAGCCAGAAATCTTACAATATAATAATATTTAATACATTTGAAATATGTCTTGCGGGCCGTACTTTGCCCCCCATTGCCCTAGGTACATAGTGATGACCATGCTTTGTAGAAGTTACAGAGGGGTATCGTAGTGTACCCCCTATAGTGTAGCCCATGTTACCCAGCAGCACTCACACAGGTGATGGAGGTGAGGACCTCAGACACTCCAATACCCAGAGTCACATAGCGGATCTTATCCAGGGGGATGCCTGCCTCCTTGAAGATGTCAAAGGAGAACACACTGATCTGAGGGTGGAGGGAAGAAGAGGAGTAGGATGTAGAATGTACAGTAGTAGGTACAGTATGAGATTAAAGACAGAGGGGGCTGTGCTTACTGCAGTGATGCCAGAGAACTGGATGCAGCCGTACACCACCACCATGGTGATGAGCTGCCATCGTACGCTCCTGTCTCTCAGCAGCTCCAGGAGAGTCTTCGAGGTCTCGCCTTTTATGGCAGCCTGCTCCAACACCATCTCCGTCATCTCCAGCTTGTACTCACCCCTGCCCCACAGACTCTGCAGAGCTGACACACAAACACAGTTTCTGAATATGATACAACAAGTAACTAAAGTCTCCTCAGCTGTATAGACTTTGCACACAGCTATATAGGCCTTGGCCAATCAGTCAGCTATGTGTAATAATATACGTTTATGTATTTAGATGCAGTGTAATATAGTACTGTACATCATTTCTACATTTGCACAGACAGTACTCAATGTTCTGAGTACGATTGTTGCTACTTAGGATGGATCCCTTTGGACATCAAGAATTTAAATCTTGGTGCCTATGAGGAAACACAAACTACCTTTTTTGCATGCCTCTGCATTGCCCTTTTCTATCAATAAGTATCTTGGGGCCTCAGGGAAGAAGGGAAGTGTTAGCAGCTGTACCACTGAGAAACATGTTGAAACACACAGTAGGATGTTCCAGCTATCCTCACGACCAAGAATCTCCCTGAGAAAGTTGAGATAAAGAATCAAGTCAGAGCATATTTCAGGATATCCAATTTGGCACACATTGATAACCATCAGTTTAATGTGATACTTGATGTTTTTGTCTTTTGAAATGTTGAAATTCAGAATGAGCACTGTACCTTAGTCCAAAAAATTGTCCTGACAGTTTACCAATGGAGAGGAAGGTAGCAGATGTTAGTGTTACCATGCCCCTTATCTTTTTGGGTGAACTTTCACCCAGGTATATTGCATGGATATTCACTCCTAAACCTGAGATTCACAAACAAGAATAAAACAAATCAATGCTATCCCATGCCATTCCATGATTTTATTTTACCATGGCTAAATGATCCATAGATTAAACTAATCTGCATGAAATGAAAGGTGCAACATCATCACATTGGTAGGACCTGCAGTGAATCCAAACAGAAACCGAGCAATCAGGATCATCTCAAAGGAGTTTGCCCCCCTACTGGTGAACATGATCACTGCAGCAACAATGTTGACAACATTGTTCCATATCATGGCTCTCTTCCTGAAGAAGAAATGAAGAAAAGTTTGAATGAAAAAGTAACTTAAATTGAGATAAATACAGATGATAAAAATCAGTGCAACTCACCTGCCAAACCTCCCAGCAATGCACCTGACACTCATCGAGCCCAGGAGACCCCCCACAGCGTACAGAGACACTATAGCTGACCAGAGGAGTTTGACTGTCTGTGCCGGTGGGGTTTCTTCATATCGCCCAATCCAACTGCTATTGATGAAGCTCCAGATGTACTGCAAGCAGACCGACATGGTTATGGAAACAGACAGTCTACAACCCTGGTGAAGTAGGCTAGGTGTTCATTTGAGCAGGGTTGAATATGCAGATTTAACTTGTGTGAGATGAAAACAAGATATTCATAAACCTTGAACACCATGTTATATTTCCTAGGTATTTCTTGCCATAGGAAAAGTAGTGGCAATTCCAGACTCATCCAAACATATTTAGTATCATGCTTTTAATAAAAATGAGTGTGTGGGGAATCAATGTGTTGATGTCTCTTACTGGTGAAGGGGAACTGATGACAGTAACATGGAAACCATTTTGAAAAGATCCGCCAATACCCAAAATGATTATGAAGACTAGAGCATTACCACGGGTCTGGAATGGAGAACAGAAATGGGTAAACATTTTACAATGAAAGTTATAGGTCGACACATATTTAATGTCAATGAGGTATATAACCTCAATCAATAATGTATCTTAAAAGTATTCTTAAAACGCTTTTAAAAAACATTGACACAGAGATGGCATGGATAGACTACTAATCTCTCGTCAACATTGCTTCTCTTCCCTGTTTAGCTGAGTCATTGTGCTCATAGATTTGTCTAATTTGTACCTATTGTGATTTTAGAACCCTTTCATACAGCAATTAATTATGTTATAGCTATAAACCTAATTTCGTAATAGATTTTTAACATTTTCAACAGTAACATTTTTGCTTATGTTACCTTTGGATAAAATAACAGGAAACTTACTAATACTTACTCATTCAGATATGAAAAAGTATATCCCGTTTCAATAATAATAAAGTTTGCCTACCAGGTGCCTCAACAAAGTCTCCATTCTGTATATCTTGAGAGTTCCATGTGACACAATTATGTCTAACGTTACATGTCCACCTGACAGTTGCTCTGTTAGACATTTTCAGGAATAAGATTAATATTTTACATCTCAGAGGGAGCTTAACTTTCAACCACTGCGTCGCTGTCACATTAGTCCTACTCGTCTCTGTAGAAAGTAAGAAAGCCTATAAACCATTTGGCAACATGTGTTTAATCTGAGTGAAAAGTTGTGTACTTTGACGTGAGATAAATTGGCATACTTCGTGTGCTCGGCGGACATTCCCTTATTAGCCAGACGAGGGCAGCACCATCTGATCTTGCCTGACGTTCTCGCTGTAGCGGAAGTAGCAGACCAGTGTTATCCGTAGTCATTGTTAGCTAGCTAGCCGAATATATCTCCCCCTTACCCTTGTTGTCCCAGAGAAGATATATCTGCTATTTAGCCAAGTCATTACTAATTTTATATTTGCCAAAATGCCGTTGGAAAATCTGGAAGAAGAGGGTCTGCCTAAAAACCCTGATCTTAGGATAGCACAGCTGAAATTTTTGCTCACGATGGATGGTCACCGACAAGATGCTAAAGTGAAAACCGAGCTCATGGACTCAATCAAAGAAAACGGTGGGTAGCTAACGTTAGCCAGAAAGTACCGGTACTGTAACTAGCTTCTGCCAAGCTAATAAACCGAAAATAGGAACGTTAACTATCTGTTGTAAACCAAATATATAGCAAAGTGGCCTAGCAAGTCATGCTAGCTAGTGTTCTCCTATCTTAAAGTGTTGAAATTGCTAACGTTAGCTTGCTCCGGTAGCTAGCTAACTCGCCTGGCACATTTGTCGCTAGCGAGTAGACTTGCTAACTAACGCGTTGGCACGGGTAGCTAACTAGTTACACTACACTGAACAAACATTTAAACGCAACATGTTAAGTGTTGGTGTCATGAATTGAAAATAAAATGTCCTAGAAATGTTCAATATACACAACATTTATGAATCTACAATTTTGTGCACAACATTGCATTTCTCATTTGCCAAGATAATCCACCCACCTGACAGGTGTGGCATATCAAGAAGCTAATTAAATAGCATGATCATTACACAGGTGCACCTTGTGCTGGGGACAATAAAAAGCCACTCTAAAAAATGTCCTGTTTTGTCACACTTCCACAGATGTCTCATGTTTGAGGGCGCGCGATTGGCATGCTGACTGCAGGAATGTTAAAATTTTATGGCAACAGCTCTGGTTTATGTTAATTTCTCTACCATAACCCCGTCCTACGTCGCGTTAGAGAATTTGGAAGTAAGTCCAACTGGCCTCACAACCGCAGACGACCCCAGCCCAGAACTTCCACATCCGGCTTCTTCACCTGCGGGATCGTCTGAAACCAACCACCCGGACAGCTGATGAACCTGGGTTTGCACAACCAAAGAATTTCTTCACAAACTGTCAGAAACCATCTCAAGGAAGTGCATTTAAATGCTTGTTGTCCTCAACAGGGTCTTGAACTAACTGCAGTTTGGCTTCGTAACAGACTTCACTAGGCAAATGCACACCTTCGATGGCCACTGGCAGAAAGAAATGTCTTTCTTCCATGGCCTGCATACTTGTCAGACACGCTCAATGGGTGGTGACATGTTTGGGATGTTCTGGGTTGCTGTGTACGACAGCGCGTTCCAGTTTCCGCCAATGTCTAACTTCGCACAGCCATTGAAGAGGAGTGGGACAACAGGCCACAGTCAATAGCCTGATCAACTCTATGCAAATGAGATGTCACATTGGATGAGGCAAATAGTGGTCACAGATTGTTTTAAAGTATCTGTGAACAACAGATCTGTATTCCCAGTTGTGAAGTCCATAGATGGGGCCTAATGAATTTATTTCAATTCACTGATTGCCTTATATGGACTGGAAATCAGTGAAATTGTTGCATGTTATATTTCTGTTCAGTGTCGTTAGCATCACTGTCAGACATAAACCTTGCCAGAAGATACCGACCCTACCATTACGCTTGTTTCCACTGAGCTGCACTGGGGTTGGAACGCAGTCATGGTTACATTAAGACTTCGTGGAGTCGGTGCAAGATATGGGTCGTAAAACGTACCTCAATGCGGTGATGTGATATGCCACTGTACTTTAGATTTGATCTTTATCCACACTGCTCCATCAAATGGAATACTGATAGTAATATGGAGAAAGGTACATTTGGAGTACAGTGCTATATCACATCTCTGCATTGAGGTACGTTTTCTGAACTGACCCCAGTGCAGCTCAGTGTAAACAAGCCTAACTGTAGAGTCGGTATCTTCTGGCAAACATAAACCTATACATATCAAACTTCTACTTAGTCAGTTAGCTAGTAGCTAACTAGTTAGATACTCCAATGAAATTAGCTAGCTAACCAGACACATATGGAATAAAAATAGCTAGCTAGCTAGAATGTTGCGAAAGGTTACAACTGTCAGGTTAGCTAGCTAGTCACTAACGTGATAGCTAAAGAATTGTCTTGTTACAGATATGGCACCTTACTACGAGAGCCTGTGTAAAGACCTGAAGTGGCAGCTTGACACAGACCTAATGAGTAAGATGAAGAAGGCCAACGAGGACGAGCTGAAACGTCTGGATGATGTCCTAGAAGATGCTGAGAAGAACCTCGGGGAGAGTGAAATTCGAGATGCAATGATGGCTAGAGCTGAATATCTCATCAGAATTGGGAATAAGGTGCTTTTGCATTCATAAGCTGTTACATTCAGCGCAGAGGCCAAATAATCCGAAGTCATGTTAAATGTTATCAGTCATAGTGCCACGGTTGCACAGTGGACCTTATACAATATACACACAGTATCATGCTAAACATACACATAAACCTCAAGAATCTACCCCAGAAAACCCCATTCTAACTTAGCCATGCATGTAGGTCATTAGCTTAACCAAATAACCCATCAACTTCACATCACCAGTATCTTAACTGTTTTTCTTGCTGTGTAATTCCACAGGAGGAAGCGTTGACTGCCTTCAGGAAGACCTTTGATAAGACTGTGGCCCTGGGACATCGGCTAGACATTGTGTTCTACCTGCTAAGGATTGGACTGTTCTACATGGACAGTGACCTCATCACGCGCAACACTGAGAAAGCCAAAAGGTAGTTTGGCTAAAAGGCACTGCTTCTCTCTGCATTCACTATTCTATGATGACATGTCATTAAGGGCCTTCACTAACTATTCTAAGTCTCATGTGTTAACTGGAACGGTTTAGATTTCATAGCAGCCAGCAACATTTTGCCTGCCGTGGCATTGTATTGACTTTATTGTAAGCTGTTGTTTTTTCTATATTCTCGTATTTTGTAAGCATCATCATTTCAATGTCCTTGTTTGTGTCTGCACAGCCTTATTGAGGAGGGGGGTGACTGGGACAGGAGGAACCGTCTGAAGGTGTACCAGGGCCTGTACTGTGTGGCCATCCGTGACTTTAAACAGGCTGCTGAGCTCTTCCTGGACACGGTGTCCACCTTCACCTCCTACGAGCTCATGGACTACAAGACTTTTGTCACATACACCGTCTACGTCTGCATGATTGCCCAGAAGAGGCCCGACCTCAGAGAAAAGGTTGGTAGCAGGAGAGGAAGATTCTGGAGCCACGGTGGTTGTGTTGTCAACAGGGCATCAATGTGCTTACATAATTCTAGAGGTGGTAGTTTTGCAGACTTCGTACTTACCCTGACAGACACTAAGACAAGTATGGTTGCAGAAAACCTGAATATGTTTATACAATACTTTCTACATGTCAGAACAGGTATATTTAAACTTGTTTTGATAAGGATAAATGTTTTAGACAACTGGCAGATTTCCAGTTCTGTCATGACTTTATCCTGTTGACTGTTCTCTTTCAGGTGATAAAGGGAGCAGAGATTCTGGAGGTGCTGCACAGTCTCCCTGCTGTCCGCCAGTACCTCTTCTCACTATACGAGTGTCGCTACTCTGTTTTCTTCCAGTCACTGGGTGAGACACCCCTTTTGCTCTCCCCTCATTTAGGCTTGTAAATAGTAAAGCTGAAGAGAATGAATGTCCGCAGACATTGCAGACAGTGGACATGCATGTTTCACTATCCCCCATTCCTTAGTTGTAAACCTGTTTGTCTCTGTCCCCTCTTTGCAGCCACAGTGGAGCAGGATATGAAGAAGGACTGGCTGTTTGCCCCTCATTACCGTTACTATGTGAGAGAGATGCGTATCCATGCCTACAGCCAGCTCCTGGAGTCCTACCGCTCACTCACCCTGGGTTACATGGCTGAGGCCTTTGGAGTCAGCACAGAGTTCATTGACCAGTGAGTCTCACTAGCTCTTGTTCCATACCCACAATGCCGATTAGTGCTCCATTGTCTTACGTCAGACAGCGCGACGACTTAATCTGCACTGATGGTTGAGGACTGCGAGTCGCATAGGAATGATGCCACCCGTCAGAAGACAATTGGTGCTCTTGATTACACTGATACAGAAAAGGTACTGTGATAACTTAAATTGGTTTTTTCTTCACTCTCAGGGAACTCTCACGATTCATAGCTGCTGGTCGCCTCCATTGCAAAATCGACAAAGTAAACGAGATAGTGGAAACAAACAGGTAAGAATTACTATTTATTCAAGGGTTTTTCTTTATTTTTATTATTTTCTACATTGTAGAATAATAGTGAAGACAAACTATAAAATAACACATGGAATCATGTTAACCAAAAATATCTTTTAGATTCTTCAAAATAACCACCCTTTGCCTTTGACAGCTTTGCATTCTCTCAACCAGCCTCACCTGGAATGCTTTACACAGTTGAAAAACCAATGATAGCGCAAACCAGATTAGATGGTGTATCGCTGCAGAATGCTGATTAAGTGTGCCTTGAATTCTAAATAAATCAGTCACCAACCAAGCACCATCACACCACCTCTTCCATGCTTCATGGTGTGAACCACATGCAGAGATCCGTTCACCTACTCTGCGTCACAAAGACACGGCAGGTTGGAACCAAAAATCTGGACAGACCAAAGGACAGGTTTCCATTGCTCGTGTTTCTTGGCCCAAGCAAATCTTATAATTGGTGTCCTCGCAGCAATTTGACCATGAAGGCCTGATTCACCCAGTCTCCTCTGAACAGTTCATGTTGAAATGTGTCCGTTACATTTATTTGGGCTGGTAACTCTAATGAGCTTATCCTCTGCAGCGGTTTTCGCGACTGCACTCGAAGAAACTATTGAAGTTCTTTAAATTTTCCGTATTGACCATAGGGCTATCTCCTGTATACAATCACTACCTTGTCACAAATGCATTAATTTATGGAATTTCTTTCCTTAACTTCTTATGGCTGCAATCCTGTTAACGGGAGCGATTTGACAACAGCCAGTCAAAGTGTAGGGTGCCATTTTCAAAACATCAAATCTCATAATTAACATTCCTCAAACGTACATGTCTGATACCATTTTAAAGCTATTCTCGTTAATCCCACTAAAGTGTCCGATTTCAAATATGCTTTTCAGCAAAAGCACTACAAACAATTGTTTGGTCTCCACCACACCACAATAAGCACAGCCATTTTCCAGCAAAATAGCATTCAAAAAGCAGAAAGAGAGAAAATGAATCACTAACCTTGAATTATCTTCAGATGACACTCATAGGACTTCATGTTACACAATACATGCATGTTTTGTTTGATAAAGTTCATATTTATCAAAAAATCTGAGTTTACATTGGCGTATTAGATTCACTAGTTCCAAAAACATCAAATGATTTTGCATAGCCACATCGTTTCAACAGAAACTCATAATACAAGTTATACACATGGAATTATAGATATACCTCTCCTTAACCTCTTGAACCTCTGTGGGCAGTATTTCATTTTTGGATGAAAAACGTTCACGTTTTAAACAAGATATTTTGTCACGAAAAGATGCTCGACTATGCATATAATTGACAGCTTTGGAAAGAAAACGCTGACGTTTCCAAAACTGCTAAGATATTGTGAGTGCCACAGAACTAATGCTACAGGCGAAACCAAGATGACATTTCATACAGGAAGTGAGCCAGATTTCGAATGCGCTGTGTTCCAATGTCTCCTTATATGGCTGTGAATGCGCAAGGAATGAGCCTACACTTTACACTTTCTGTCGTTTCCCGAAGGTGTTTGCAGCATTGTGACTATTTGTAGGCATATCATTGGAAAATTGACCAGAGGCTACATTTACCAGGTGTCCGCTCGGTGTCCTCCATCGAAACTATTGCGTAATCTCCAGCTGCGTGCATTTTTCCATTTTGAACAGAGAAACAAAACTGCCACGAGTGATTTATCATCGAATAGATATGTGAAAAACACCTTGAGGATTGATTCTAAACAACGTTTGCCATGTTTGTCGATATTATGGAGTTAATTTGGAAAAAAGTTGTAATGACTGGGTTTTTTTCTTAGCCAAACGTGATGAACAAAACGGAGCGATTTCTCCTACACAAATAATCTTTTTGGAAAAACTGAACATTTGCTATCTGAGTCTCCTCATTGAAAACATCCAAAGTTCTTCAAAGGTAAATTATTTTATTTGAATGCTTTTCTTGTTTTTGTGAAAATGTTGCCTGCTGAATGCTAGGCTTAATGCTATGCTAGCTATCAATAATCTTACACAAATGCTTGTGTAGCTATGGTTGAAAAGCATTTATTAATTTTTTATCTGAGATGAGTGTTAACAAAAGGCTAAGCTTGAGCGCCAATATATTTATTTCATTTGCGATTTTCATGAATAGTTAACGTTGCGTTATGGTAATGAGCTTGAGGCTATAATTACGCTCCCGGATACGGGATTGCTCGTCGCAACAGGTTAATGTAACCGCTGTGTCAGATTTCAAAAAAAGTTTACGGAAAAAGCAACCCATGCAATAATCTGAGACGGAGCTCAGAACAGTAGCCAAATTAGCCGCCATGTTGTAGTCAGAAACCAGAAAATGATATGTTTCCTTACCTTGGATGAACTTCATCGGAATCCCAGTCCACAATAAATGCTTGATTTGTTCAAAAATGTCAGTTATGTCCGATTAGCTACTTTAGTTAGCGCGTTTGGTAAACAATTCCAAAGTCAAAGCGCGTCCACGTCCAAAAGTTCCGTAACAGTCTGTAGAAACATGTCAAACAATGTACTGAATCAATCTTTAGAATGTTGTTTACATATCTTGAATAACGTTCCAACCGGAGAATTAGAATGACTTCAGATGACCGGTGGAACGCAGGTCCTTCCCATGTGAACGTGCATGGTGAAAGCATGGCAGTGGTGACTATTTCCTGTCTCATTCGACCCCCCTTCACATTAGTCAGACAAAGTTCTGTTGACATCTAGTGGAAGGCGTAGGAAGTGAAAACTCATCCATATCTCGCTGTAATTTCAATGAAAGCTTGGTTAAATCTGCCACCCCCAGAAAAAATAAACAGGAAGTGGAATTTCTCAGGTTTTGGCCTGCAATATTCAAACAGTTTTAGAAACTGTGTTTTCTATCCAATAATAATATGCATATATTAGCAACTGAGACTGAGGAGCTGGCCGTTTACAATGGGGACCTTTCATCCAAGCTACTCAATACTGCCCCTGCAGCCATAAAAAGTTAAAGGCACACATGTTAATTCAAATGCATTCCAGGTGACTACCTCATGAAGCTGGTTAAGAGAAATGCCAAGTGTGGCTACTTTGAAGAATCTAAAATATTTTGGTTTTTACTTTTGGTCGTGTGATTCTATAGTTGATATCTTCACTATTCTACAATGAAAAACAGTCAAACCCTTGAATGGTACCCTACATGTAAGACAATTTGTTTCTATATTAGAAGTGGCAGAGCTCAGTGTTGTATTTTCTTTCTTCCAGACCTGATAGTAAGAACTGGCAGTACCAGGAGACCATCAAGAAAGGGGACTTGTTGCTCAACCGTGTCCAGAAGTTGTCTCGAGTTATCAACATGTAAAATGGATGGCCGTGTTCTTTGGGAGGGAGAGCTGGATTTTGTACCAGTATCCAAACCAATAGTTTGAAGAATTGACCCTCATTGTGTATATAAAATTCTTTTTGGTGACTTCTTCGTTTTCCTTTGATACAGACTGAGTTAACAAATAAAATCAGTAAAGAAGCGAGTCAAGTTTTCTGTATAAATAGCTGTATAAATTATTTATTTACAGAAACCTGTTACAAAACAAATAGAATATACAATCTTCTTTAAATATTAAGTAAATCTAACCTACCATGTTTGTTCATGAATTACATAGCAGCCAATACAAGTCCAGCTGATCAAATGATTCTGATAATGTATAGAAAAACTGCACGCTCTTACTGAGGATATTTTCCTCCCACAAGCTGTGTTTCACTTTCACATTCCAAGTCTGTGGTACTTGATAAAAACAAGGTTAGCGTTTTCAGTGGAGGTTGAGGGTAAACAAAACACTTTACTGAACCTGCTACAAGCAATTCATAATTGACCAGGAAGCTTCAACACCCCCTGGTCTGCACCTCATCTGGAAAACATAAATCAAAAGAAGAGTTAACACCAAGGTTTCATACCAGCTCGCTGACAAGCCTCTTTTTTTACACCACATTTAGGGTTCATAGGCAGATTTTAAAAGCAAGCTCCTAAAACACTGAACATTCAAGTAAGGTAAAACTAAAAAAACAACTGTCCTCAGTCAGTGTGAAACAAATTCAGGCACTTTCTTAATTTCAGCATTTTGAAATGCTGAAAACTAAATTTTCTTAATGCTGAGTTTCAAATTATGTTTGGCAACAATGATGCAAGCAGTTGCACTGTTTGAAGTGTTTATCATGATTGCTTAAGTCCCTTCAGCCTTAAAAGGAAAGTGTCAATTATGAAATGTTATATAGTCTACAGCGGTCGTGTTTACACAGGAAGCCCAATTCTTTTCACTAGATCAGCTCTGAAAAAGATCTGTTATTGGTCAAAAGACCAATTATTGGAGAAAAATCTAATCAGAATTGGGCTGCCGGTGTAAACACGAATGCAGCCAAATTAGTTGAGTGAATCCATAGAAATCGCTTAGACAACTGGCACAGCTTTCAGCCTGCGGGGCATTTCAGAATCAGGCTATTTGGGTCACAAAATGATAATTCTTTTTTTGATTGAGGCAACTTGAAAATAGTAAAAAGCCCAAGTAAGACCTTGGTGAGTTCAAACAAAACATATTGTCTATCACACAAACACATGCTACAGTGGAAACACTTCACCTTTTAAAGGATCCCAGTACATGATTCATGAGATGCTTCAACCTCTAGTTATAGGCCTATTGCGTTAGACTTGGCAGTGAACCACTTCAAATAAGTTTAGTTCTTAAACGTATTATTTCAATTACTAAATAAATAATCTCAATTGTACCAAAACATTTTGTATAAGAAAATGCCTGTGCAAAAATACATATTTCAATATGTACAATTTGTTAACAAAATATGTATTCTGAAATAGGGATACTTCGATGTTTGTTCAATACATACAAGAAAAAGCTAAAGTAAGATACAAAACACTCAACTTCTCTGCTGCCTGACATCAGGTGAGTTTACGAAATTTACAGGGGTTACAAAAAAGTAGTAACTTACTCTGAAGCCATCTCCATGAATCTCACACCCCCCAAAAACTACCACTTACTCCAAAGAGGCATCATCTCAGACAGAGGGAAGGAAGTATTGCCAGTTTAAGACTTCATGCTTGATGAAAGACTTACAAGTTTGATGTCAATCATTACAAACCCCTCTACTCACAAACAGTATTGTGACATTACTAAAGGTACCGGAATGGAAACAATAGCCATAGCTGGGATAGTGGTTACAGACTATGGTGGGAGAAACAGATGGCTGCCTTTGGCTAGCTTTTGGGGCAAATAAGCACAACTTAAATGTCCTAAAGCAAGTAGTGGGTCTGTGTTTGTTTAGTGCTGTTCACAGTTAGGGCTAGGTCTACTGTGGCTGTTCATTAGTAAAATGTTATTATAGGAATTACGACTTCAAGCTTGGGACTAAGGTAAATCTGCATTTTTGTTCAAATGTAGTTAGTTATTGACAGCCTTATTCTGTTCAATGTTCCCTACCTATATAGTACTCGAAATAACACAATTCATGTTGTTCAAAAGAATACAATATAAAAACTGCTTAACTTTAAAGCTAATTATCTCAGAATCATCTTTTTTCAGCTAGAACCTTATAGTCCCAAGCACTCAGCTGGTCTTTCGTGAGCATTAGTGCCTCTTTCATTACCATTCAATCAAATTGTCACATCAGGCATCCTTTTTCACATATGCATGCACAATTGACCCCCCCCCCCCATCTGCTGTAGTTAAATTCAGTGAAAACATGATAAGAAACATAAAGTAACACTTGCATAATTGTTTGGGTCATGTATGGAACTCATATAGAATTGACTGGATCTGCTCATATCATTCATCTCTGGATACTGTACATAACATGGCGGTATCTACACACACACGCCACAATGATTCAAACCAACCAACAAAATGTAGTGAAAGGATAAAAACAAAACAATGTGATTGAAGTTATGTAAGTGACAGTTTGTCTTCCTGCCCTCTCCATTCAAGGCTTCTGAGTTCAGGCCTGCAGGTGTAAGTTTGAATTTCCAGTAGTCCAGTAGAATCTGACGTGACAAAGTCAAACACTCTCTCTCACACACACACACACACACACACACACACGGAAGAGATCGTCAGATACCAACAGATTGCGGCTTGTTGGCTCTCCAGTCACTCCCAGTGGCTCTGCATCATGATGGTGGGTGGGCGGTGGCATGGCTGTTGTGCCAGCCCTTCACCCTCCCTCCATACCCCTGGAACTTCAACATGGAGGTCAAAGGGCAGGAAGGCTGCAACTCCCTCCTCTCCATAGGAAGACCTACCTCAGGACAACACTGACTGACAGGGGGACAGGTGAGACCCACCCCAGGTGCTAACGCCTGCCACCTCCACATGGCTTTAGGAGAAATAGTTCCACTATAGATGACATCACAGGGTTGTCCAGATCACCTCCACCCTGAGGATCATGGGAAGCTGAGAGTAAGGCATTAGAAGGCCTCGTGCAGTCCAGAGCAGTGTACAGGTTGCCCCCTTATCATCCGCCCCTCAGTTCCATACAGAGGACACAGCCACTGCTGTCAGGGGCGGGCCTTTGGCTGAGGGGAGAGAGAGAGAGTGGCAGGGTTTTTAAATGATGAGATTTTTAGTTTGTGTTTTGTCTAACGTCAATATATGTACATATGTTGAAGCCAGATAAGTCCTAACTGCACAGTAAATTTCTCAACAGATAAAGAGATTGACTGGTTGATGATAGGAAGCGTTAGCAGCCAGTGTGTGAGGCTGTAGGGGTCCAACCCACCTGATGGATGAGGGAGTTGTTGGGGAGCCCTGGGCCTCCTGGGATTGTGCGTCCATGTTTGCCGTGGATGTTGTTGATTGCTGGAGACTTGGCCACTTTGGGCCTGCCTGGTCCACCTCCACTGTTGACGGAGCTGGCAGCGGGGGAGCCCTTGCGTTTCTTCCCCTCCAGGCGGCCGTCAGTGTGGGCATGGCTGAACCTGCTGTGGTGCTCTGAGGCCTGGTGGACAAAAGGCCCCAAGGAGAGGGTGGAGTCACTGCTGTTCATCACCACACTCATCCTTTTGATGGACTCGGCCGGGCTGCCCGAGGGGGGGCCTCTGACCCCAGGCCCCGACACCCCCGCTGGCCCCGAGGGCTCTGCCTTCAGACTGAGGGAGTTGGTCCTGGCATTGGGGCCACAGTTAAGTCCCACACTGTGGACGCCGCTGTGAGATGAGGGGACTAGTGGGGCGTGGTGGGACGTGCTCCCTGAGCTGCCACTGTTTACCGTGCAGTTCTTCTTGAAGGAGGAAGAGGTGGGGTTGGAGGAGGACTCTGAGGAGTAGGTGGTAGCGTGAGACAATGTGAGGGAGCTGTTCTTCTTCTTCTTCCCCGAGCTGAGGCTAGTGCTGCCCCCACTGGTGGAGTTGGTTATGACGGCTGTGGAGGAAGACTCCCGGGGTCTGAAGGACTTGCCGCTGGATCTGGACTTGAGCGGTCGTCCTGACGCCAGGGTGGTGACCGAGGAGTGGGCTGAAGGCATCTGGGGCGACGAAGACACTTGTCTGGCCTGTGTTGCGCTGTAGGCAGGGTGGTCGGCCGTGCCCTGGGAGGCACGAGCGTTTAAGGTGGTCCCGTACGAGAGCACAGACTTGCTGTCGTAGGACTGGGTGTAGGGGGGCGGAGGGGGCGCAGAGGGGCTGAGGAAGCCTGAGGCAGGTGTGCTACCGTGGGATGAGGACAGGGAGTTTGTGCTTGTCCTGTGGGCCGGCGCAGAAGAGGAATTCTCCAAGGCCAAAGGGATTTTCCTATAACACAAACAGGCCACAATGAACATTCCCATCAGTAACATTTACACATAGAAGAGGAGTCAGCACAGGACAGTCCTGGATAGAAACTGGAACTGCTTTACACAGAGAGAGGAGTCAGCACAGGACAGTCCTAGATAGAAACTGGAACTGCTTTACACAGAGAGAGGATTCAGCACAGGACAGTCCTGGATAGAAACTGGAACTGCTTTACACAGAGAGGAGTCAGCACAGGACAGTTCTGGATAGAAACTGGAACTGCTTTACACAGAGAGGAGTCAGCACAGGACAGTCCTAGATAGAAACTGGAACTGCTTTACACAGAGAGAGGATTCAGCACAGGACAGTCCTGGATAGAAACTGGAACTGCTTTATACATAAGAGAGGAGTCAGCACAGGACAGTCCTAGATAGGAACTGGAACTGCTTTATACATAAGAGAGGAGTCAGCACACGACAGTCCTAGATAGAAACTGGAACTGCTTTACACAGAGAGAGGATTCAGCATAGGACAGTCCTAGATAGAAACTGGAACTGCTTTACACAGAGAGAGGATTCAGCACAGGACAGTCCTAGATAGAAACTGGAACTGCTTTACACAGAGAGGAGTCAGCACAGGACAGTTCTGGATAGAAACTGGAACTGCTTTACACAGAGAGGAGTCAGCACAGGACAGTCCTAGATAGAAACTGGAACTGCTTTACACAGAGAGAGGATTCAGCACAGGACAGTCCTGGATAGAAACTGGAACTGCTTTATACATAAGAGAGGAGTCAGCACAGGACAGTCCTAGATAGGAACTGGAACTGCTTTATACATAAGAGAGGAGTCAGCACACGACAGTCCTAGATAGAAACTGGAACTGCTTTACACAGAGAGAGGATTCAGCATAGGACAGTCCTAGATAGAAACTGGAACTGCTTTACACAGAGAGAGGATTCAGCACAGGACAGTCCTAGATAGAAACTGGAACTGCTTTACACAGAGAGAGGAGTCAGCACGGGGTAGTCCTGGATAGAAACTGAAACTGCTTTACACAGAGAGGAGTCAGCACAGGACAGTTCTGGATAGAAACTGAAACTGCTTTACACAGAGAGGAGTCAGCACAGGACAGTCCTAGAGACACAGGATATAATACAAAGCAGGATCAATGTCAGCTAACTTGCCTAAATGTTCTGAAATATCTTTGAAACAAATAAAAGTTCAGCTTGAAATGGGCACGGTCTCATTGACTCAACAACCAAAAACAAATATCTAAGTTTAGCTTTCTTTATTAACCAGAAATCAATAGTTATTTATGGTTGTTCATCAAAATTAGCAGGCCAACTCATTGATCCTGCTTTATGGTATACCCCTCTGGTGTCCCAGGTCTGAATCAGTCCCTAACTAGGAAAGTATGAAAACCAGAAGTGTTCTGGCCCTCCAGGACCAGAGATAAATAGCCGAATGGTGTCCCATACAGCACTAGATCTCCCTTCACCACCCGGTGTCGTGGAAATATTCATTCAATAATATTTCTCAAATACCGGAGCCTGTGAGTTCAATTAGACTTTCTTACAAAGTGGTTCATGAACCAGCTCAGCTTTTTTACCTTGTTATAAAGTATAATTGAACTCACAGGCTCCAATATTTGAGAAATATTCTTGACTGAATATTTCCATGACACTGGCAACGCTATTGCGCCCTGCCTCAGTGATTTTGCAATAGGTTTGTGGATTAGGTAGGTATTATGGAACGCAGGTCTAATGAATGTACAGACTTACTTCCACATCTGAGTGTTGACGTGCTTGTCCATCATGGCGGTAAGAGCACATCGCATTCGATCCCAGCGCCGGTCAAACGAGTAGCAGCTTCTCCCAAATAGTCGACTTCCAAAGGTGCAGTACTGAGCAGCAAGGAGGGAAACAGTTAACACACACTGCACGGTAAAAGCTGCCACTCAATGGAGGTTGGTACTGTTTATACAGCCTGTAAAAACAGGTTGAAGACTTTTTCGTGCATCTGGCTAAGCTGTTGTTTCATTGTTTCTGTGGTGTGAATTTAAGGGCTCAATAAATGTAGAGCATATTCCTGTAAGAGTTAAATATAAAGTGACTTACAGCTGCCGGCCGTGGTTGGTAACCTGAATAGTGACAGTCCAGTTTGTCTGTGCCTTCCTCCCTTTCGTCGTTCTCCCCCTCGTCACTGGACAGGCAGGAGACCCCGTCGGGGGTGGGCGTAGAATGGTGGGGCGACTCGTGGACCAACGAGGGGTCTTCCAGGAAACCGCCACCTCCTTGAGAGATACTGCTGTTCAGTCTTAGAGCAGAGGAAACAGTGATTTACGAACACACATCAGGGATGCAGGTACTGGCTGTACCACATTGTAAAAAGTATTTGTTGGATGTTGGGTACCCAGAAAAGAGTACATGGAGTGACTCACCGTGGAAGACCAGGATTTTGAGGTTTGGGTTTGCCGAGCACCAAAGGCTTGGTGGCGGCGTCGGAAGCTCCGTTGCCTTGAGCGACCTGGTGGGCGTCGTGGTGGGGGGCGAGCCGGGAGGGGGAGGGGTGGGGGTCCCTGAGAGGGGGGATCTGCTGGGGGTGGGTGTGCTGCAGCTCCCGTTCCCGGGCTTTGCTCTTGTGCTCAGTCAACAGTGTGTCAAAGCGCTTCCTCCGGCCCAGCACTGCCCTCCGCTGGCTTAGGGAATGTGTCTGAGGGAGGAAGAAGGCCAAAGGGTATGTTAGGTCAGGATGAGCTGCACTCAGTCTGGAGGCTGCTGAAAGACCTAGGAAATGTGACAATGAATATTTCCTAACCAAACAGAACAGAGAGAAGGGGGGCAGAAGAGTGGGCTTGGTACCTTGCATGTTAGGGATCGTGTGCATGGCTTCCGAGCTGTCATATCCAGGACCCCACAGTGGATATCTGGATTAAACTCACGTTCTGATGGAAGAGAGAACAGGAGCGATCGAGCGAGAGAACAAGAAAGGAAGAGAGAGCGGTAGCAGAAAAACAGTATTCAGTGGCATTTCTGGGATAAAATCAGCAGAGATTTTACTGTTTGGCAATGACATGTCAGTACTTGGATAAATGACAGGTTCTAAATCTATTGCAGCAAACCATATTACAGACAATCCCTTATCATCTCCTCTCACCTGACAGTCTCTTGTGGAGGTGTTGTCTGTTACTGGCACTGTTGTCCTGCTTCTTGTCCAGGGCAGAGAGGGAGATGTGGCCCTTGCCATTGGGGATCTGGCCAGGGGCCAGCAAGGGAGCCTTTGGTATGGAGGGACAGTTAAGGCCTGGCTTCAGGGGTGATGAGGAGCTCACAGTGCTGCTGGAGGAGGACGATGTCGTGGCGGCCAAGGGAGCCTGCACCAGCTTGGCCCACACATCCACCTTCAGACGCATCTTCTCCACTTTGACCGCAGGGGTCAGGCTGGAAGAGAGAGATGGACAGATGGAGGAGAAAGTGAAGGATGGCAGGAGGAGGGAGTTAATTTATCTATAGCAGCAAAGCAAAGATCTCAGAGAAATCACTTCATTTCAACAGAACAGGTTTAGGTAGAGTTTGAAATGTGTTTAAATCCCCAAGTAGAAAGCCAACATGTGTTGAGTGGTTGCAAATGGAGTTTGATAAAGGATCTCTTTTTAACACTCTTTAAGGGGCTCATTCAGATAGAGGGTAGTACGGGGAGATGTCAGTCAGAGCTAGACTTCTTAGGAGCAGGGAGAGGAGGACTTGAAGAGAGAGAAGTAAACATAAAGCAGGGCTATCAGAGGCGGGGGGATGAAGTTCAACATGACAACACGTTTTTCTTGGGTTCAGCATGGGCTCCCGAGTGGCGCAGCTGTCTAAGGCACTGCATCTGCAAGAGGCGTCACTACAGTCCCTGGTTCGAATCCAGGCTGTATCACATCCGGCCGTGATTGAGAGTCCCATAGGGCGGCACACAATTGGCCCAGTGTCATCCGGGTTTGGCCGGGGTAGGCTGTCATTGTAAATAAGAACTTGTTCCTCACAGACTGCCTAGTTAAATAAAAATGAACTTAAAAAATAATAAAAGCTAATGGTTCAGCAGCTAGGCATGGCTTACATTTTGTCATTGAGCTCCCTGAAGGGAGGGAAGTGAGGTCTCTGCTGAAAGCCTGGCAGCTTCTCTTTGGCTGGTTTGAGGATTTTGGAGTTGGACAAGGCGCTGGTCCCACTGGAGGAGCGGCCCATGGCCCCTCCACTGACACCCCCGGCCCCCGCCCCAGTCCCACTGCCCCTGCTCCAAGACAGAGGGCAGGCTGACGAGGGGGCCGAGGTGGAGGGGGGCATGCTGGCCGAGCTGTGTCTTCTCTCTAGGGGTCAGGGGAAAAGCAGGTTAGGGACGAACTACAGTCCACACAGAGACATGACCAACCTGCATCGACACAGGCACATAAATCAGAAGGTAGTAACTAGTGTTCCATTTCTTCTTGAAACAGGCCTTTGGACAGGTACATTTTTCCAATAAATGTGCATGGAATCAATATGTGAATAAACAGTGGGTAAAAATGTACTAAACACAAAGTCAAAAACAGGTAGTTTTAAAAACAAAAAGACTAGAAAGCCTTGCTGATCCAGACCAATTCACCTGAAATAAAAATACGGGTCATGAGCTTGATTTCCTGTCTGAAACAGAATGGAACGGTTAGGCTTAAAATAACTGATACAAGAAAATACTAATACCAGAAGACAAAAATACAACTAGGAAAAAACAAGAGCTGCTGAACAGGACAAAAGGGAATATCTGCATTGCAGTATTTAGCCTAAACAGTTATTTCTAATGTTATTGAGCACTCACTCCACAAACTAACACAATCTGAACAAGCACACTACATGACAATTGAAAGTAAAACAGACAAAGAGAAAATGAAAGTTATACAGCAAGAGCAGAAGAAAGCATGTGAGAGAATGCGAGAGGTTTCGCTCTTCATGCCGAAGCAACTGAAGGCCGTTCCAGTCCTGAGGGTTAATCTGACCATTTTACAGCCAGATAAGACACTGACTGCACTACCTCCTCCCAACCAGCAGAGCAGCACAACAAACATGTTTCATCTTCTATCCATGGAGAAAAGTGTGTCAGAAAGAAGAGACATAAGCCTACAGACATAGACAGAAACAGAAAATCAGTGAATGAGAGGGCAGATAACAAGAGAATGGAGCGAGAGGATGAGAGCGATAGATAGAGCAGATCAGAGCAGGATTAGTGGGAAATAGTCTGCCTGGCTGGCTCGTGGTGGCGTGGCGAGTTAAAACGAAACTCCAACTAACCTTCTGCTAAGCCCATGCAGGTCTGGGCTGCATGCCGAGGCTGTCTCAGTGGGAGAGCAGCAGTAGAGCAGGACAGAATGCACAGCTGCCACTCCCAGCTCCACACCACCCCAGTTAACTAACAGAGCAACAGCTCCAGGCCGTTCTTCTCCCTCCCTGAGCCAAGCTGGAGCTTCACACCTCTTCCATCCTCCTACCCATGACCCACTGCCTTCATGCTAACAGGATAGCACCCAACAGCCTCTCGCCAACCTCCCCCAACCCATAGCTGCCACTCAGTCAAAGCCAGACGTCGCTGCATAACCCGCACAAGCGCGAACAGGCTTCCCCAGCATGACGTTCCCACAACGCCTGCCAAATGCTGAGAGCCAGCCAGCCAGCGAGAGGTCCTGGCAGACCAATAGAACAGGAAAACAGAGACCGAGGAGAGGAGCAGCATTGCGGTCTATTCTCACACAGGCAAATAACAGTAGTCTCTCTAGAGGGCCGGGGAATCCCTGACGATGGAGGAGACAGGCTTGCTGGGGTACATTTTGGAAAGTGGGCCACAGCATAGGCCTACAGCACTCAGTGTAGGCTACACATAAAGCAGCTAGGGCCAATCAAAATTATTTACATGGTCCTGTCAACAGTACAGGCCTGCCCTCCTCAGAGCATACTATAGCTCTGCTTGTGCTGATCCCAGATCTGTAGTCTCACAGTCACTGCTGAGTACTCACATATAGCTGTGAGGAGAGGGTCTTTGTTCAGTGACCGGATTAATAAATGGATGAATAAGAGGAGCGGAGCTGCCTGCCTAGTGCCTGTTTAAACTCCAGAGTGTCACTCCTGCCCACAGCGCCAGGCTAGCTGCTCCCTGTACTATACCTAGGGGCCCCACTGTTCAAACACAGCATATGGATGAGCTTCAAGCAATACAGGAGAATGAGGTGAGACAGTATAGATGGGAGAATCACAGTGCATTGACCTTCAGCAGACTCTCTCAGCTAATGGCCTTCCTACCAGCAGCAACACTGTGGCTTCATGGAGTGAAAGTCATGTAAAACTACACAGACTACATCCAGGGCAGAAAGGGAGGGTCCCTACACAGACCACATCCAGGGCAGAAAAAGGAGGGTCCCTACACAGACCACATCCAGGGCAGAAAAGGGAGGGTCCCTACACAGACCACATCCAGGGCAGAAAGGGAGGGTCCCTCTGTGGTACCTTGCAGAGATGCGCTCATTATTTTAATAGAAATTCACTAGTGTTTCACTGACCAGACAAGTTCAGTCAGCTTCAGATAGAAACAGTTGAGTCCTGCATTAACACACGGTACACTGGAAAACCAATGAATGAACAGGCCTATTATGGAACTTCATAATGCCGAGCCTATCAAATCACAGAGATTATGCAGATGAGACTGACAGGCAGTCTGTGGTACCAGCGTGTGAGCGATCTGAATCAACATTATTGCACAACATTTAAGTAGAAAGTCCTGTTAATGAACTACACTGTAGTAGTCAGGTGCAACCACACCAGCACTAGGTTAACCTCAATTTATGTGGAAAGTACAAACTTCTGTATTTGCTCCTCTATTCACATTTGCTATTAGTCGATGATTGCTGTGACTCTTGCCACAGGACCAATGAGTGTCACCAATGACACTTGTCTCCCTCTTGTGGTCAATCCTGATCACTGTATTAACAGCAATAATCAGATGAAATATTACAGGCTTAGCTGTTTGTTTCTTTCTCAAAGGAAATGTTGAATAAACACTGCATTGTAAAGAGAGAGTAGTGATTCCACTGAAACCCATGGCCTTGACTGGTCAATTTAAATAGTATGGATCCCAATGTCCACACTAACATATATCTCATTTTATTTGACACATGCACTGAATACAACAGGTGTAGTAAACCTTACAGTGAATTCTTACAAGCCCTTAACCAACATTGCAGTTTAGAAAAATAAGTTTAAAAAAAAAGAATAAAAACATTAAAAATGCAAATAAATAATTCAAGAGCAGCAGTAAAATAACAATAGCGAGGCTATACAGGGGCTACCGGTACAGAGTCAATGTGAAGGGGGCACAGGTTGGTTGAGGTAATTTAGGAAATATGTACACGTAGGTAGAGTTAAAGTGACTATGCATAGATAATAAACAGGCAACGCAAATAGTCAGATGGGTAACCATTTGATTATTTGTTCAGGAGTCTCATGGCTTGGGGGTAGAAGCCTTTTTGTACCTAGACTAAGCTCTCCGGTTCCGCTTGCCATCCATGTGGTAGCAGAGAACAGTCTATGACTAGGGTGGCTGGATGACAGGACACTTAGCCCCAGGGATGTACTGGGCCGAACGCACTACCCTCTGTAGAGCCTTGCGGTCGGAGGCCGAGCAGTTGCCATACCAGGCAGTGATGCACTCAATGGCGTAGCTGTAGAACTTTGAGGACCCATGCCAAACCTTTGCAGTCTCCTGAGGAGAAATAGGCTTTGTCAGGCCCTCGTCACGACTGTCTTGGTGTGTTTGGACATGATAGTTTGTTGGTGATGTGGACACCAAGGAACTTGGTGCTCTCAACCTGCTCCACTACAGCCCCGTCGTTGAGAATGGGGGCGTGCTCATTCCTCCTCTCCCTGTAGTCCACAATCATCTTCCTTTGTCTTGACCATGTTGAGGGAGAGGTTGTTATCCTGGTACCACATGGCCAGGTCTCTGACCTCCTCCTTATAGGCGATCACATCGTTGTCGGTGATCAGGCTTACCACTGTTGTGTCATCGGCAAACTTAATGATGGTGGAGTCATTCAGTCATAAGTGAACTGGGAGTACAGGAAGGGCCCCTGTGTTGTGGATCAGCGTGGCTGATGTGTTGTTATCTACCCTTACCACCTGGGGGCGACCCGTCAGGAAGTCCAGGGTCCAGGTGCAGAGGGAGGTGTTTAGTCCCAGGGTCCTTAGCTTAGTGATGAGCTTTGAGGGCACTATGGTGTTATTGTGTGAAGTAATGTGTGCATTAGTGTTGTCACGATACCATCATTTTACTAACTATACCAGGCCAAGCATCATGACACCAAGTAATATTGGTGATATTGGTGTCAACAAAACAAAAAGGAGATGATTGTGGACTTCAGGAAATAGCAGAGGGAGCACGCCCCTGTCCACATCGACTGGACAGTAGTGGAGAGGGTAGTAAGTTAAGTTCCTCGGCGTACACATCACGGACAAACTGAATTGGTCCACCCACACAGACAGCGTGGTGAAGAAGGCGCAGCAGCGCCTCAACCTCAGGAGGCTGAAGAAATTTGGCTTGTCACCAAAAGCACTCACAAACTTCTACAGATGCACAATGGAGAGCATCCTGTCGGGCTGTAACGCCGCCTGGTACGGCAACTGCTCCGCCCACAACCGTAAGGCTGTGCAGAGGGTAGTGAGGTCAGCACAACGCATCACCGGGGACAAACTACCTGCCCTCCAGGACACCTACACCACCCGATGTCACAGGAAGGCCATAAAGATCATCAAGGACAACAATCACCCGAGCCACTGCCTGTTCACCCTGCTATCATCCAGAAGGCGAGGTCAGTACAGGTGCATCAAAGCAGGGACCGAGAGACTGAAAAACAGCTTATCTCAAGGCCATCAGACTGTTAAACAGCCACCACTAACATTGAGTGGCTGCTGCCAACAGCTCCAGCCACTTTAATAATGGAAATTGATGTAAAAAATGTATCACTAACCACTTTAAACAATGCCACTTAATATAATGTTAACATACCCTACATTACTCATCTCATACGTATATACTGTAATCGATACCATCTACTGCATCTTGCCAATGCCGTTCTGTACCATCACGCATTCATTTTTTTTATGTACATATTCTTTATCCCTTTACACTTGTGTGTATAAGGTAGTAGTTGTGGAATTGTTAGGTTAGATTACTCGTTGGTTATTACTGCATTGTCAGAACTAGAAGCACAAGCAGTTCGCTACACTCGCATTAACATCTGCTAACCATGTTCATGTGACAAATCAAATTTGATTAGATTTTTATTGCAATACCACAGTGTAAATTTTTTTGGGGTGGCCTAATTAACTGTTGACCCCGACGCTTGTTGTAGTTTTTTCTAAATGTTATGCGCATGTGCTAAAACCTGTCACTGATATTCACACTTCTACTCAATACAACAAATTGCATTTAACTTCACACTGTACAGTTGTGGCCAAAAGTTGAGAATGACAAATATACATTTTCACAAAGTCTGCTGCCTCAGTTTGTATGATGGCAATTTGCATATACTCCAGAATGTTATGAAGAGTGATCAGATGAATTGCAATTAATTGCAAAGTCCCTCTTTGCCATGCAAATGGCATTTCCACTGCATTTCAGCCCTGCCACAAAAGGACCAGCTGACATGTCAGTGATTCTCTCGTTAACTCAGGTGTGAGTGTTGACGAGGACAAGGCTGGAGATCACTCTGTCATGTTGATTGAGTTCAAATAACAGACTGGAAGCTTCAAAAGGAGGGTGGTGCTTGAAATCATTGTTCATCCTTTACCATTGGCTCATTAAATCCCATTCTCCCCTGTAACTATTCCCCTGGTCTTTGCTGCAAATGAGAACGTGTTCAGTCAACTTACTTGGTAAAATAACAGATAAATAAATCTACTGTCTCTACTAAATCCTCTGTCAACCATGGTTTTCTGCAAGGAAACACGTGCAGTCATCATTGCTTTGCACAGAAAGGGCATCACAGGTAAGGATATTGCTGCCAGTAAGATTGCACCTAAATCAACCATTTATCGGATCATCAAGAACTTCAAGGAGAGCGGTTCAATTGTTGTGAAGAAGGCTTCAGCATGCCCAAGAAAATCCAGCAAGCGCCAGGACCGTCTCCTAAAGTTGATTCAGCTGCGGGATCGGGGCACCACCAGTACAGAGCTTGCTCAGGAATGGCAGCAGGCAGGTGTGAGTGCATCTGCAAGCACTGTGAGGCAAAGACTTTGAGGGCCTGGTGTCCAGAAGAGCAGCAAAGAAGCCACTTCTCTCCAGGAAAAACATCAGGGACATGCGGCTATTCTGCAAAAGGTACAGGGATTGGACTGCTGAGGACTGGGGTAAAGTCATTTTCTCTGATGAATCCCCTTTCCGATTGTTTGGGGCATCCGGAAAAAAGCTTGCCTTGAGAAGACAAGGTGAGCGCTACCATCAGTCCTGTGTCATGCCAACAGTAAAGCATACCGAGACCATTCATGTGTGGGGTTGCTTCTCAGCCAAGGAGGTGGACTCACTCACAATTTTTCCCAAGAACACAGCCGTGAATCAAGAATGGTACCAACACATCCTCCAAGAACTTCTCCCAACCATCCAGGAACAGTTTGGCGATAGACAATGCCTTTTCCAGCATGATGGAGCACCTTGCCATAAGGTAAAAGTGATAACTAAGTGGCTTGGGGAACAAGACATCGATATTTTGGGTCCATGGCCAAGAAACTCCCCAGACCTTAATCACATTGAAAACTTGGTCAATCATCAAGAGGCGGGTGGGACAAACAAAAACCCACAAATTCTGACAAACTCCAAGCATTGATTATGCAAGAATGGGCTGCCATCAGTCAGGATGTGGCCCAGAAGTTAATTGACAGCATGCCAGGGCGGATTGCAGAGGTCTTGAAAAAGAACGGTCAACACTGAAAATATTGACTCTTTGCATCAACCTCATGTAATTGTCAATAAAAGCCTTTGACACTTATGAAATGCTTGTAATTATACTTCAGTATTTCATAGTAACATCTGACAAAAATATCTAAAGACACTGAAGCAGCAGACTGTGGAAATTAATATTTGTGCCATTCAATACTTTTGGCCACAACTGTATAATAGAACGTGGCATAAAATGGCAACTTTGCTCATATTTGCAAAGGCCTAGCTGTGATTTGGCTAGAGGAATGGGAGGAAGGAATATACATGCATAATGATCTGCATGTCATTGTGGCAGTAAAGGGAAAACAGGATGAAAGCTCTGCAGTTAACACACAGACCAAACACATGCACGCTGCCCCCAAATGTAAAAACGTTAGGCACCAAACAGAATGTAAAGAAAACCAGAAAGTAGTGATGCACCGATGACATTTTTGGCCGATAAGGATATCCTATATTTTCCTTGCCAAAAAAAACAACAAACAATACCGATAACTTATGTTTAAAATTTTGCGGCCTTTTAAGCATTCTGATACAATTAAATAGTTAACACACACACAGCATTCTAAGGCACTGCATCTCAGTGCAAGAGGAGTCACTACAGTCCCAGGTTCGAATCCAGGATGTATCACATCCGGCCGTAATTGGGAGTCCCATAGGGCGGGGCACAATTGGCCCAGTGTCGTCCGGGTTTGGCGTCATTATAAATAAGAATTTGTTCTTAACTGACTTGCCTAGTTAAATAATGGTTACACACACACACACAAAAAAAGTTTTTTTTGGGGGGGGCAATTACATGTGTCCCCATTACCAGTAAAACAAATCAAAACCTATTTCTTACTTGCTGTGCTGTTTCATGGGTTCATTTGTTCAGTCAATTCTCAACAGTGAAGTTTCAGCTCAGTCTGTGGCGCCTCTTCGTCACGGTGTCCGTTTCCATCTTGTCCAGCTGTGTATGTAACATTTCACGTAAACCTTGTTTGTCTGCATCGAAGTAGCGGTCCTTGTACATAGTATCAAGCACGGTGGCAACACAGTGAAGAGAGAACACCACCGAATCAATTTGTTGAGCAGGTGTTTCAATGCCATGACAGAGGTATCACGTCTGCTGCAGGCTAAGTTGATGAGCTTATTTCTCGAGTCGAGTTGTTCGAATGGAGCTAGCTAGTATGTTCATATTTCCAAGTTTCAAACATGTTCTCAAACAAATGCCATTGAAATGGCAGCAGCGGTATGACAACCAGCACATTCATAAGCATGCAATATAACCTTCCTCAGTACGAAATCCTCGACAATCCACTGTGCTGTCAGACTCAGCATGCTCATGGGGTTGATATCGGTGGTCCAATTGTCAGTCTTGAAGCTAATAGCAGTGACGCAATGTTTAAATATTTTTTTTTAGCAGTGACTTGATTACTGTGCAACTCCGGTAGGGCAACATCTGAAAAATAGCGCACTTGGCAGTGTACCAGTGCTCAACCAGTCAGTGAAAGCCAACATCACCCACGACAGAGAACTGTTGATTGTCAAGGGCAATAAAGTCCATTATCTTGGCGTTAATGGACTTTGCTATGGAGTTGTCTCACTGAAATGTTCTTACTCTTTCAAATGACTGCTGGACTTGTTGACTGCTCGATCCACACAGCAGACATTGTGGGCTAGGTTAGGAATGCTGTGTTGCACGTGTAGCGCTAAATTTTAAAGTGCCGCCATTACGTCATGTAACTATGCACATCAGCTTTGACATCAGTTTTGCCAATCAGTGTTAACTAGACATTGGGCCGATGCCGATGTTAGCATTTTTAGATATACACTGAACAAAAATATAAACATGTAAAGTGTTGGTCCCATTTTCATGAACTGAAATAAAAGATCCCAGAAATGTTCCATATGCAAAGAAAGCAAAGTCCTCTCAAATTTTGTGCACACATTTGTTTACATCCCTTTTAGTGAGCATTTCTCCTCTGCCAAGATAATCCGTCCACCTGACAGCTGTGGCATAGCAAGCTAATTTAACAGCTTGATCATTACACAGGTGGACCTTGTGCTGGGGACAATAAAAGGTCACTAAAATGTGTTGTCACACAGCACAATGCCACAGACTTCGTGTTTTGAAGGAGTGTGCAATTGGCATGCTGACTGCAGGAATGTCCATGAGAGCTTTTGCCAGAGAATTTAATTTCTCTACCATAAGCCATCTCCAACATCATTTTAGAGAAGTATGTCCAACTGGTCTTACAACCGCAGAACACGTGTATGGTGTCGTGTGGGTGAGAGGTTTGCTGATGTCAAATTTGTCAACAAAGTGCCCCATGGTGGCGATGTGGTTATGGTATGGGCAGGCATAAACTACGGACAATGAACACAATTACATTTTATTGATGGTAATTTGAATGCACAGAAACACCACGACGAGACCCTGAGGTCCATTTTTTAAGGCATCTGTGACCAGATGTGCATCTGTATTCCCAGTCATGGGAAATCCATAGGTTAGTGCCTAATGAATTTATTTCAATTGACTGATTTCCATATGAACTGGAACTCAGTAAAATCTTTTAAATTGTTGCATGTTGGGTTTATATTTTTGTTCAGTATAGTTTAGGCTTACATTAGGCCTATATAAATGATACCTTTGAAGCACATCTCATGACAAGCAGACCCTTTTCCTTTCTACTGTGCCAATCAAATTAGCCGAGAATTACTGTCAAGTTACTAGGTTACTAGCTAGGTAACATGACTTCACAACATTGTTTGTCATCAAACCAATTATTAGTGGCCCAGGGTTAGTTTAAAACAGCAAGTGGCATAGTGTTTGAAATTTTATCAACAATTTTTTTCCCCGTTTGAGCTAGAGACAAGTTGTTTTCTTTGCTGTAAAGTTGCAAGCATGCCTGTCGCGAAGCTGTTTTTCCTCTTTAGCACTGCTGGGTGACATCGAACTTGCAAAGCCTACTTCAACTGCCTTGTGCAGGTGAGTGATGGCTGGAAGGGGATGCGCCTGGCGGGTTAGCGCTGCCACACATCAGCGGGTTAGCGCTGCCACACATCAGCGGGTTAGCGCTGCCACACATCAGCAAGTTAGCGCTGCCACACATGATATGCGCATGAAAGTGAAGTGGACAGTATTGGACCAGCGCAAAAAAGAGACTAGTTTCTGTTTCTTACATTTTTTATTATTACATTTATAAGCCAAACTGAATTTATAGAAATGTTATAATATGTGCTAGCCAGTGGGTTCTTTAGATTGCTATGGCCAAAAAAATGTGATAGTATAATATGAAACGGTACTATACAGTATTCAAAAATGTTGGTATCATAAGTATCATGACATTTTGGTACCGTGACATATCAGTATACAGCGCAACACTAATGTGGAACTTAAGTGACCAGCCCAGAGTAGAAATTGAAGGAAGTGCCATTTTTTTTCAGACACCTAAAGGAAGAGAATACAGGCCAGAGGCTCACCTGGTTTACACTATAAAACTGGAGATATCAAATCTAATTTTATTTGCCACATGTGCCGAATACAACAGGTGTAGTAGACCTTACAGTGAAATGCTTACTTACGAGCCCCTAACCAACAATGCAGTTAAAGAAGAAAATAAATAAAAGTACCAAATAATTAAACAGCAGCAGTAAAATAACAATAACGAGACTATATACAGGGGGTACCGGTACAGAGTCAATGTGTGGGGGCACCGGTTAGTTCAGGTAATATGTACATTTAGGTAGAGTTATTAAAGTGACTATGCACAGATAATAACAGAGTAACAGCAGCGTAAAGGGGTGCAAATAGTCTGAGTAGCCATTTGATTAGATGTTCAGGAGTCTCATGGCTTGGGGGTAGAAGTTGTTTAGAAGCCTCTTGGGACCTAGACTTGGCGTTCAGGTACTGCTTGCCATGCAGTAGCAGAGAGAACAGTCTACGACTAGGGTGGCTGGAGTCTGACAAAATCTTAGGGCCTTCCTTTGACACCGCCTGGTATAGAGGTCCTGGATGGCAGGACCTCTATACCAGGTAGATCAAGTGAATATTCCAATTAAAGTTTAAAAAGCAAATTGCTTGCATGACATTTTACAAACTAATTTGCTCTAAAGACTGAAAGATCCATACTAAAGCTACTAAAAGCACGCCATTCACACCGTTCCTCTGCGTGAAGACATTGACATGTCCAACATAAAGTGCCTTCAGAAAGTATTCCCACCCCTTGACTTTTTCCACATTTTGCTGTGGTATAGTTTGAACTTAAAATTGAGATTTGCTGGGCACTGGCCTACACACAAAAAAACAATGTCAACGTGGAACTAGGTTTTTTGATTAAAATTAAAAACGAAAAGCTGAAATGTCTTGAGTTAATAAGTATTCAACCCCTTTATGGCGAGCCTAAATAAGTTCAGGAGTAGGAATTGGCTTAACAGGTCACATAATAAGTGGCATGGACTCTCACTGTGTGCAATAGTGCTTTAGTGATTTTTTAGATGGCTACCTTATCTCTTTACCCCACACATTCAATTCTCTGTCCCTCAGTCAAGAAGTGAATTTCAAGCAAAGATTCAACCACAAAGACCAAGGAGGTTTTCCAATGCCTCGCAAAGAAAAGCACCTATTGGTAAGATGGGTAAAAAAACACACAAAAAAAACAGCATGATTAAGATATTAATTACTCTTTGGCTGGAGTATCAATACACTCAGTCACTACAAAGATACAGGAATCTTTCCTAACTCAGTTGCCGGAGAGGAAGGAAACTGCTCAGGGATTTCACCATGAGAACAGTGGTGACTAAAACAGTCAGAGTTATATGGCTGTGATAGGAGAAAACTGAGGAAGGATCAACAACATTGTAGTTACTGCACAATACTAATCTAATTGACAGATTGAAAACAAGGAAGCCTGTACAGAATAAAAATATCCCAAAACATGCATAGTTTTCAACAAGGCCCTAAAGTAATACTGCATAAAAATGTGGCAAAGCAATCAACTTTGTGTCCTGAATACAAAGCATTGTGTTTGGGGCAAATCCAATACAACACCTTACGAAGTACCACTCTTCATATTTTTAAGCATAGTGTTGGCTGCATCATGTTATGGGTATTCTTGTAATCGTCAAGGGCTGGGGAGTTTAAAGGTTTAAAAAAAAAAAAAAAAAAAAAAAATTTAAAAAATGAATGGAGCTCAGCACCGGCAGAATCATAGAGGAAAACCTGGTTCAGTCTGCTTTCCACAAGATACTGGGAGATTAATTCACCTTTCATAAGGACAATATTCTAAAATACAAGGCCAAATCTACACTGGAGTTGATAACCAAGAAGACAGTGAATGTTTGAGTGGCCGAGTTACAGTTTTTACTTAAATCTACGATAAAACCTGAAAATTGTTGTCTAGCAATGATCTACAACCAATTTGACAGAGCTTGAAGAATTTTGAAAATAATAAAATGGGCAAATGTTTCACAATCCAGGAGTGGAAAGCTTAGAGATTTACCCAGAAAGACTCACAGCTGTAATCTCTGCCAAAGGAGCTTCTACAAAGTATTGACTCTGGGGTGTGAACTTATGTAAATAAGATATTTCTGTAGATCATTTTCAATAAATTAGAAAAACATGTTGTTTTCACGGAGTATTGTGTGTAGATGGGTGAGAAAATACATCTATTTAATCCATTTTGAATTCAGGCAAGGGGTATGAATACTTTCTGAAGGCACTGTATGCGTTATTAAACACATGGAAATTCTTCAAGAATTACACAAGATAGTGTTATCTGTCAGTTTAGACTAGGCCATTTCACAAAAAAAGTAATCTTTCAATGAAACAGCTCAATGAACAGATAATACCTTGCTCTTCTTTACTAGAGGTGTCAATGATAACTGTAGGGGAAGGTAGGACTATACATTTTACAGACTAAAATCTATTTTAAAAGGTCTCCAAACTTTAACCTAAAGCACCTATCATGGAGACAAATTAGCCAGAGAGGGAGAGAGAGTTTACACCACATTATCTAACCCTCTGCCTCACAGGTGCTCACTGTGTCTGTGGAGAGAGCAGTTCACTTAATAATTGCACTGCAGCACATGGGTGTATGTGTGCGTGTGAGACCACAGAGGGTTCACCAAGCTGGATTTAACGAGATACACAGCAAAGCGATCTCTTGATTCTAAAATCCATAATTCATCAATTCTTCCCGGCCAAAAAGCCAGTTTAAGAACTCACACAGCGGAGGGGGAAAAAATATATACTCCTTTACTCTTTGTAGTACTTTTAAGACCTCTTCAGACATCTCAGGGACAGCTTAACATGCTAAAACAATACATTTGACTTCACTCACAGAGGCGTGGACTCGGAGGAGCACATCAAATATTAACAGGAGAATTGTAAACAAGTCTTATACGGTGGAAATCAAAAGCCTGAGCGCTCCTTTCTCATGTTACGTTATAGAGAGTGGAGAGGTGAATGGGAGGGGTGCTTTAATCCTTTTGAATGGGATAGTGTCTGAACATGCATGCACACGCACTCTATAGTTGTGTCATCCTGACAGAGATTAGTGCCGAGCAGGTTTCCCCAATGCACAAATCTAGAATATGCTCTCCCTGCCCAAACCCTTCAGAAGAGCTATAAAACAAAAAGCTATTAAACCCGACCCTGGATCAGCGGTTTGTGTGTGTGAGACTTACCGTAGTGTGCTTGGAAGGCCTGGGGCTTCACCACCTGACTGCAGTGGCTGCACATCACCAGGTAGAAGTCATCCTGTGCTGGACACTGGCCAAATATGGGCATGTCTGTGGTTCCATGGAGGGGGGGGACACAGATGAACAGGATAAAGACAACCAGTATCTATTGTAAACTGTAGGGAGGTAGACACAGGAAGTTTCTGAATGAAACATTTTGAAACCATGTAGTGTTATGGACAGAGGGAGATAAAGGCTAGGCAACTAAGCATTCAATACTCTAGGATAATTATGGTTAATACAGGTGTGAGAATCATTCCAGACAAAAACTGATTGTGTGTGTAATCTATACAAGTGTACAAAGAGGGTACCAGCCCAATTTCACAGTACAGGAAACAACCTAGTGATAAGAACAAGATGACCGAGTCAGCACTCCAAAGGTTAACTGCTGCAGAAACACACTGACAGGCTACCCACACGCTACACACCTAAGGGGTGAAGCAGGCAGGATAAATACAGCCAGTGGCAGAGCCTGTGAATGATCTGTGACTTCAAATAAACCAGAGAGGATGGAGAGCAAATGAGGCACAGACTGTCACTTGGGCCGTACCTGCAAATATTCAAATAAACTAAATCATCCAGGCAAAAAAAGAACACCTTCATTCACAGGAATGCATATGGCATATTATTATCTTATGTGACCAGAAAACTGCAATCCACTGTTAAAGTTAAAATGTTCAACCTCGGTCAGTTGTTGCGTTAGTTAAATGCTTAACAGAGGTAATTGGTTGGTTGGTGGATTCATTCATGTGCTCAACACCACCAGTCACAAATCAAATTTTATTTGCCACATGTGCCGAATCCAACAGGTGTAGTAGACCTTAGTGAAATGCTTACTAACGAGCCCCTAACCAACAATGCAGTTAAAAAAATATATATGGATAAGAAAAATAAAAGTAATAAGTAATTAAAGAGCAACAGTAAAATAACAATAACGAGACTATTAACAAGGGGGTACCGGTACAGAGTCAATGTGCGGGGGCACAGGTTAGTTTAGGTAATATGTACATGTAAGTAAAGTTATTAAAGTGACTATGCATAGATGAGAGAGTAGCAGTGGTGTAAATAAATAAAACAAATAATTTAAAAGGTAAAACTATGCAAATAGTTTGGGTAGCCGTTTGATTAGCTGTTCAGGAGTCTTCTTGCTTGGGGGTAGAAGCTGTTAAGGCCTTTGGACCTAGACTTGGCGCTCCGGTACCGCTTGCAGTGCGGTAGCATAGAGAACAGTCTTATGACTAGGGTGGCTGGAGTCTTTGGCAATCCCTCCAACACCTCATGGTCCTTCTATTCCCTTTCTCGCTCTCTAGGTGGCTGGAGTCTGACAATCATTAGGGCCTTTCTCTGACCACAAATATTGTTGTATGGTGGTATTATACACTTTTTTTCTTGTAGATATGTTGTGGTGTAATAATGTTATATGATCTACTGTTTTATCTTTTGTTGTATGTGTGATGTAAGTGCCTTAATGTGTTTGGACCCCAGGAGGAGTAGCTGCTGCCAAGGGGGATCCATAATTAACACAAATACAAGACTCGCTCCTTTTTTGGTGAAAGCGCCATCATGGAAATCAGAGTGGCACACTGGGAGACAAGGAGAGCTCAACATTTACCCTCACAAGGAGAACAACAAAGAGCTAATGAAGGGGCTAATTAAGAGATCACCCAGAGTGCCCGCCCACACGCCTTAGCAGACAAGGCCCTCCAACACACGGCTGAGGACACTTGAAATGTCACCAACGTTTCCGAGGCTCTGGCTATTCAAGTCCACACAAAAGCCTACCTGTGCTCTTAGAAAAGTAATGTGCTGCTGTGTATGGGGGAATTAACAAGCTGACCTGTACTAAACACAGGGTTAGTGACTGGTCTAACTGGTCTCTTAAATGAGCACCATCTGACTCACCAGTCCACTCTGCATTCAGGACATTGGCAGTGGCACTGCACTATTGAAGCATCCAACATTAAAAAATTGGTGAAACTCCATGTGCCATTTCATTCCCCATTTTCTTGTGTGGTATGGAGATGAGAGAGAAGGAGAGAAAGAGTAGAATGCAGTTAATTTCACCTTCCTCTTCAATGGCAGTGATGAATGATCTAGGTAGAGTAGTAGCAGATTTGGATGCTCAGAGCACAGAGGCTGGCTGCACACAGACACAGGGCAGCAAGAACCTTGCTGATCTTTGATCCCATGTACCATCTCCTGCCGTGGAGCCCTTGGGCAAGGGACTTAAATCCCCACAATTTTTCTCCATCCATGGGCGCTGCATTGCAGCTGACCCTGTGCCTCGCGACATGTATGTGTGTACCTCAAGGGTGCTGGGAAAGGCAGAAGATACATTTCTGTTCTAACCAAAGGACAACACAGTTGTATTCTATTGATGTTTTAAGGACACGATCAGCTCTCCCATTTTCTTACATCTAGTCAGCAGTTTGTTGCACTTACAGTGCATTCAGACCCCTTCCCCATATTTTGTTACAGCCTTATTCTAAAATGTATTAAAAAAAAAGTCTTCACACAATACCCCATAATGACAAAGCGAAAACAGGTTTTTAGAAACATTTTAAAATTTATTAAAAATATAAATCAGAAATGCCTTATTTACGTAAGTATTCAGACTCTTTGCTAGGAGACTCAACATTGAGCTCAGGTGCATCCTGTTTCCATTTATCATCCTTGAGATGTTTCTACAACTTGGGAGTCCACCTGTGGTAAATTAATTTAGATTGGACATGATTTGGAAAGGCACACACCTGTCTATAAAGGTCACACAGTTGACGTGCATGTCAGAGTAAAAATCAAGCCATAAGGTTGAGGCCCATATCTGGGGAAGGGTACCAAAAAATGTCTGCAGCATTGAAGGTCCCCAAGAACACAGTGGCTTCCATCATTCTTAAACGGAAGCAGTTTGGAACCACCAAGAATCTTCCTAGAGCTGGCCCGCCCAGCCAAACTGAGCAATTGGGGGAGAAGGGCCTGGGTTAGGCTGGTGACCAAGAACCTGATGGTCACTCTGACAGATCTCCAGAGTTCCTCTTGGGAGATGGGAGAAGCTTCCAGAAGCCACTCCTCAGTAAAAGGCACAAGACAGTCCACTTGGAGTTAGCCAAAAGACACCTAAAGGACCCAAGATTCTCTGGTCTGATGAAACCAAGAATGAACTCTTTGGCCTGAATGCCAAGCATCACTTCTGGAGGAAACCTGGCACCATCCCTACGGTGAAGCATGGTGGTGGCAGCATCATGCTGTGGGGATGTTTTTCAGCAGCAGGGACTGGGAGACTAGTCAGGATCGAAGGAAAGATGAACGGAGCAAAGTGCAGAGAGATCCTTGAAGAAAAACTTGCTCCGGAGTCTCAGGACCTCAGACTAGGGCAAAGGTTCACCTTCAACAGGAAAACGACCCTAAGCACACAGCCAAGACAACGCAGGAGTGGCTTTGGGACAAGTCTCTGAATGTCCTTGAGTGGCCTAGCCAGTGCCCGGACTTGAAACCGGTCGAACATCTCTGGAGAGACCTGAAAATAGCTGTGCAGCAACACTCCCCATCCAACCTGACAGAGCTTGAGGATCTGCAGAGGATCCTCAAATACAGGTGTGCCAAGCTTGTAGCGTCACATCCAAGGAGACTCAAGGCTGTAATTGCTGCCAAAGGTGCTTCAATAAAGTAAAGGGTCTGAATGTGATATCAGTTTATTAATACATTTTCAAAAATATATAAATCCTGTTTTTTCTTTGTCATTATGGGGTATTGTGTGTACATTGATGAGGGAGGAAGAAAAACAATTTAATACATTTTAAAATAAGGCCTTAACGTAACAAAATGTGGAAAAAGTCAAGGGGTTTTAATCATTTCTGAATGCACTTTATATAATCCCATTGGATCCTGCAGGTCACACCAGCAGCATACCACCCTGCATCCCACTGCTGGCGTGCCTCTGAGGCTAAGCAGGGTCGGTCATGGATGGGAGACCAGATTCAGCTGGATGTAGTGTTGGAGGGCTAGCAGGGGGCACTCTGGTCTTGAGATAGAATTCAAATGCCCCGGGACAGTGAAGGGGACATATCCCTGCATAGGGTACCGTCTTTTGGATGAGATGTTAAACTGCTGTCCTGGCTCTCTGTGGTCATTAAAAATCTCATGGCACGAGTAGGGGTTTTAACACCGGTGTCCTGGCTAAATTCCCAAATTGGCCCCCCATTTCCATCATGGCTACCTAATCACCCCCTTCATTCCTAAATGGCATATATCAGTCCTCATCATGCTAGCTGATGTGTCGTTAGCATTCTGGCACAAAATGGTTCACCCAGGTGGGTGCCACACATTGGTGGTGGATGGGGTGAGTTTCCCCATTACTTGATAAATGCTTTGAGAACCTCAGTTGGTAGAAAGGTGCTAAATAAATCCAATACATTATTATTACACAAACAACTAGAAAAACTGAACATCTGGGTATTGTTCATGTCACATTCTCCTGTTCCTAACAAATATTTCCATTTTCAAAAATAAGTGACATGTCTGTTTAGGTTCATTTCAAATTGTTCCGGAACCTTAACTGCCTGACAAACAGGGCCCAGATTGAGGCCTTCAGAAGTTCAGACATGTAGCTGGTGCTGTTTCAGTGTCGACACCTTACTGTGAGACACTGCCACATTTCACTTCTGCAGAGTCAGCTGTCGGTGGCATTCATTATCAGTAGTGTGTAGATATTTGTATTTCATTTGTATGTTTAATCCCAGCCCCGTCCCCACAGGAGGCTTTTTTACTCTTGGTAGGCCGTCATTGTAAATAAGAATTTGTTCTTAACTTGTCTAGTTAAATAACGGTTCAATAAAATAAATACAGATCGACTTAACTCTCACATTGGCACCAAACGTATCAAAACCATTTGAATTTGCATTCTCACTAATATGTAATTGTCTTCCAACCTTTGTCTTCGCCATTTGTATAGCATGGTAATTAAACATTTCATGACAGTCTTTATCAAATCACTGACACCAACCCATGTAATAATTCAATTATAAATCCAAACAAAAAAACAGTAAGGCCATTCTGTGGTTAATATTGTAAATATAGAGCACGTTGAATGTGCTTATAAAACTGATCTCAACAAATGTGAGTGTGTAGTAGTTTAGAAGCACTATAAATATTCAACTGACATAGGAAAGTCATTGGAGGTTTCAAGCAATTTCCATCAAGAGTAGCAGTTATTCTTAATGACAGACTCGTTGCTCCCATTTTAACTGTGAAACTGCTGTCACCACACTGAGTGTGCCCCTCCCCTAACGGTGCACATCAGGGCTTTTCAGGTGGGCACAATGATACAGAACAGCCAGACAGAAATGATAGTGTAAAACAGACAAAATAATTATCTGTTGTGTATAATAAACAATCATGTCAGCTTTATCACATTACATTTCTGTCTTTCTACCCCACTGAATAAGCCCTGGCTGTTTGTTAGCTGTGATGTGCACCTATTTAGGAACAGAGGATAGAAGTCCCCTCTTCAAGATGTCAACTAGTGGCCATAGATTCCAGGGCTATATCATTGATTGATCAGACTTACGTTGTCACAGGTCAATCTGGTGCACTTGCTCAACAGAACAACCAGATTTCAGCTGGTGCATGTGAAGTGTGTGTGCAACCCACCAAAACACTCATTGGCTCTGACAAAAGAGAGAACACTCACCATCTCTGCACAATCGCATGGCTTCTCGATTTTTCCCGAACTCCTTCAAACTTTCCTCCGATTCAGCACCTAAAATGAGGCAATCGAATACAGACACAAATAGTTGCACTTGCTTGCTTCTGCTGTTGCTACCAGTAGCGTGTCTTCATATTCCCAAAACTGCACGCAATCGGAAAAAAGCTAACGATCATATCTCGACTACACACACATCCAGTACGCACGAGCACTCACCGTCGTTGCCTTTGGGTATGGCAGCATCGACCCAGTTGCTCCAAGACTGTCCCAACATCATTTCTGGACTAGGCAGGGATCTGCGCTCCGCAACAGTCGCCATTGCTGTGGAGCCTTCTCCCCGCTGGATCTGCTGCTGCTTTAGCTGCCTGGCCGCTCTGCGCTGCTCCCCCCTGACGTCATCATCGGCCCTTTCCGACATTCTTTCCGCTACAATGTAACACAACAGCAGTCAGCGTTGAGGTGGTGTTCTCAGGATTCCTTCATTGATCGACTCAGGCAAACGCATGTTTCGATAACACTAATCCCTTTGACGTTTTCAGAAGCTATAGAGAGTCACACTCCAATTAAATCGCTTTTTTTTTTTAGACGGGAGCATGTGTGTGCGAGGCCACATACCGTCTGGGCAATCACAGAGACAACTTTAAAGGAGGGACATAACTTCACCTCCCTGAGCGCAAGAAACGTGGGAAATCCAGGTCACTTACAAGGGGTGTTAAAACGTAACTTCTTATCAATTCAAAAATCATGCAGTACCACATAAACTTCTTAAATGTAGCCTACGCCAAATTGATACATTTCACATTGTAGGCATTCGTTTGTTGTTGTTGGGTTTTTTTTTATCGAAAAAGCGGCTTTGTGAAAGAGAACTAACCAAATTATAGGGACCCAAAAATGTGTTAAAATGCCCTAATATTGAGAAAATAAATGTGTCACTTCATGACAGCCAGAATATCACTCGCTCTCAACTTCAGAAACGAAGGTGTGTAGCATAGGGCTGAACAGTTCGTTTATATAAAAAAGTGCAACAATTATGACCGGGATTTTGTTTTATCGTCGACGGATGGGGGAAGAAATATACATTAATGTTATACTAAACTTCCTTAAAGCGCGACTGCTTTCCAGTAAATCGATTCATATTTCTCACAACATTTTGCGTCAGTGTCATGTGGCGCAATGACGATCTAGGAACTTGGAACACTTATTCACAAAACAAGCAGAAAGAAAGCTATAGTCCTTCCGTTAGAAAACAGTGATGGGATTGTTACGTTCTAAAAAACTCCATTCCGATCTACAGTACTATAAGAGTTAAATAAAGCCTAACAAAAATGAAAGTTTAATGTCTCCAAGTTTGTAGAAATGAAACATTTCCTAAAGGAATTATCCCTTACATTCAAATGGGATTCTGAATTACATGGCGTGAGATATTCTCTAATGTTTGCAACTCAGCACTACATCACAACATAAAATACTGTTGGGCAGAATCAATATGTAACAGATAGTTAATAAGTGGCAAAATCCTACACAACCATTATCAGTTTTCAATATTGCTTACCAGTAGTAACCAGAAATTACCAAATGCATTTTCAGTGCATCCACCAAAATTCAAGCGCCATACCTCTACTGCCATTACAATAGGCATACAATGGGTCAACTAACAAGGGGGCAGAGACTAGCAATATAAATGACAACTAATCAGTTCACAAAATACTAGGTTATGACAGAGCAAAAACCCTCCACTCAAGATAACTTGTGGGCATGTTAAGAGTCTAGACCACATGTCATACTCATTCCATGGAGAGCCGAGTGTCTGCCAGTTTTCACTCCTCCTTGTACTTGATCGATGAATTAAGGTCACTAATTAGTAAGAAACTCACCTCACCTGGTTGTCTAGGTCTTAATTGAAATTGTGGGGGACAGCAGACACTCAGCCCTCTATGGAATTACTTTAACACCCCTGGTCTAGAGTTGTTGTTGAAATGTTAACATTTCTTGGCATATTAATTTCCAGACACATTTTCTAAAATATAAAAACTTTGCATCTTGTTGTTATGGTTATAGGGATGCTTGTGGATCCAAAACCCAAAAATGTCATACAAGACACACATTAATGCAGCTATCAAAGCATACATAGATAAGGATACTAAGCCTAACTAAATACATCACCCTGGTTCTATACCATATACACTCACCTTCCTCTGTATCATGGTACAGTGCAACTTTTCTTTTTAAAAGGAGAACGAACTTCTGAACCTCTTCCGCATTTGTATTTATGTGTGAATGGATAGGAGCAGAGGTATGGAGACAGAGGGATCTGGTTTTGGGTGAATGTATATGGTTCCGAAGGCGAGAGTGTTACCACTAAGCCAGACTCAGTGCAGCGTATTACAAAAACGAAGTCATTGTTTACATGTGTGTGCATACTAATCAATTATAAAATCAACATATTACTTGGCAAATTTTCTGCATCTAACAGACTGACATAATAAGAATAAGGTTGGGATTCTTTAAAAATGACAAATTATAAATATTACACTTCCATGGTGGTCTACGCAGCTGTTATACCATATGTATTTAGGCCTCCTGCTTATCTGACCAACAGGTCTTCTGTGCTTCAAAAGGCCTTGGGCTCGTTTGAGGGCTAAGGCAACTGACTGTAGACAAAAGTCGAGGAGTGAAGTCGGGGGAGGTGATGTGCATCTGCGATAGCTGAAAGTCTGACACTGATGTGGTTTTCCAACAGCAAGGCTCAAGGCAACATGGTAGTGTTGCCATTGTTTATAATTGTTCTTCTTTATAAGGTTGTCATAAACATGTCTCCGACCCCCATATCACACACTCACAAACCGAAAATATACACCGGGTGTACAAAACACCATGACAGACTGACCAGGTGAAAGCTATGATCCCTTACTGATGTCACTTGTTAAAGCCACTTCAAATCAGTGTAGATGAAGGGGAGGAGACATGTTAAAGAAGGATTTTTAAACCTTGAGACAATTGAGACTTGGATTGTGTAGGTGTGAATGGGCAAGACAAAAGATTTCAGTGCCTTTGAACGGGGTATGGTAGCAGGTGCCAGGCGCAACGATTTGAGTGTGTCAAGAACTGCAAAGCTGCTGGGTATTTCACACTCAACAGTTTCCCATGTGTATCAAAAATGTGCCACCAACCAAAGGACATCCAGCTAACTTGACACAACTGTTGGAAGCATTGGAGTCAACATAGACCAGCATCCCTGTGAAACGCTTGACACCTTGTAGAGTCCATGCCGCGACTAAGGCTGTTCTGAGGGCAAAAAGGGGTGCAACTCAATATTAGGAAAGTATACAGTGTGTGTACATTGTACAATGAATTGGTGAGACAGCCTCAAATATCACATTAATTTGTACATATCCACTGCATAGACAAATAGTGGCAAAGTTGGTTCCTGTCAATCAGGTCTTTGGTTATGTTCCAGTTGGTAAAATAACAGCTTAATGATTGGTTGACAATAGCGCCTCCCACAATGCAGGTGATGGCTGTTTGTGAAGCTCAACTGCAGAAACTTGCAGTCGACAGCAGTCAAAACTTCATGACCTTTGATAGCATGGTTTTTGTAAAGTTCATGCAGTTGACATGTAGGAGCAAGTTGGACCATTTTTTAATCCCCACAATGCAACACACTTTGATGACTTGACAGAAGTGATCCACTCAAACAGACCAACTGACTCGGGGAGCCAACGCAGCTCTTTAGGTATCAAACATACCTCCATTACATTTCACCCCACTTTGACTTCTTCCTCCTTCTCACAGAGACCTATTGGGGTCACTGAACTAATGTGACCCACAGGGTTCAAACCCAGGTCTATGGTGCAGCAGAAGAGCGCATTAGCCAACTAAGTCAAAGCCCAACTCTTCAGGACTCAGGCTAGGTTACTCATATGTAAGTTTGGTCATCAAAACACTTCCGTTACACTTATTAATGAAGTATCAATATCTTAGAGATTTTGTAATGCAATGTCAGCTGAAAAACTGCAGTCCTGAGAGAAGAGTCTGACTGCAGCCATGTCTGTGGACTGTGGAGAGAGCCTCAAAACTGGAACCAGTGATGGTTAGAATTTCAGTAGAAAAACAGATCATTGTGCTCACTGAACCCTTACCTTGTCAAATGTGGAAAAGGGAACTCAATCGTAACTGGATCAGTAGAACCTCATCAGTTTGGGTGATCGCTGGTCGCCCCACACAAGTTGTGGAAGGAATCTGGGTGAGAGAAAGAGACGGGAGGAAAACATTTGTATCAGCTTCATTGTTTTCCTTGTCTTGATACCGTAATCACGGTTTAGGGAATTATGGGGTTGTTGGTCTGGAAGATAACACCGCCTCGCATTCTCCTGGTGGATCTGGAGCCGCAGCTTTCACGCTAGCACGAGCTACTTATGGAGCTCCTCCCGCAGCAGAGTAATCCAATCCAATAAGCACTATCCCTGGTTAACCACTCCAGATCCCTGCAGTTTGCAGCCCAATCATCCCTTTAAAGATTATATTTTTGTTTTAAAGAACTTTAAACCGTTGGTTTTACCATTGTAGGCTTCTCATCAATTCAACACAATGTGAATAATGACAACAGTATCACAAAGATAGATTATATGGGTGAATATGAAGCCCTTTATGAGATGTATTGCCCCGTTTGCTACAGTGACAAGAATGTGGAGGAATTTCTACAACAGGCGTTGGAATGAGGGGATCAGATTGTCTTGTGCCAGAGTTGCATACAGTATAGAGTAGCTTATGCCTAGGCTATCATACAACAAAACTGTTGCTTGCTAATAGAGAGTTGCATTTCGATGAAGCTTAGCTTAATCAAAAGGATGTACACGTTAGAGCTGGGACGATAACAGAATTATCCATACCGAGCACTTCATGCAGGCATTTTTGCTGATATCATTCATTATGATAAGTAGCCTATACTAGAGAAATGTGAAGTTTGAAATGAAATAAGTTTGATAATATGGGTGATTGTTGCCATCAATTGCCCCATTAACAATCAAACTAGTAGTAGTAGTTTAAAGGGTAATAAAAAAAACAGTGGCGCACATTAACGTTAAAAATCATTATTTATTGTTATGGCATCAATCCAGGCAATTTATCACAATATGGATTTTTGTCCATTTGGTCCAGCTCTAGTATACATCCATACATCACTAAACACAATAGGCCTAGGCTACATATACCACTGATGAGTCATGTCTTCAACTAGCCTAGGCCTACAAGGCAACATAATGTAGACTACATTAGAGGACTTAAGCCTAGTTAATGCAAAAGTCACATTTCCAAATTGAACAACTAGCAAGTAATCTACTGAAATTCTGACACCAACAATGTGTCGGTTACTTTATTTACCAATCAGCTAGCATTAGCTGCATTATATGCAAACTAATAGTGAAAGAGTTACTTGTTAATTTGCTAAAACAATTACTAATCAAGAGCATTAGCTAGGTTAAATGTATTATTTGAGTGAACTACACGTGTTAAAATAATCTAAACGATTTACATAAGCAGATTAAAAAAAGGATTAGGCCAATTGTATACAATGTCTTTATGCTACATTTGGTTTTCAGTTACTCAAAATCCAATGCACTTTGGTCATGCAAATGATTGTTCATATGAATAACATTGTGGCACATACACACTCTTGCATGGTTCTTTGGAGGGTATTTCACTGCTCCACACCAATGTTCTCCGCACAAAATACATTTAACATTGTAAATATAATAAATGCATAGTTTAGACTCCATTGAGACACACCCAGAAGTAACACCATACTTATTTGAATATAATTTTATTTGTCACATGCGCCAAACACTGGACGGACGCACAAACCTCTATTGCTCCTTACGGTCAGATGCCAAGAAGTTGCCATACCAGAAAATGATGCAACCGGTCAGGATGCTCTCGATGGCACAGCTGTATAACTTTGAAGATCTGGGGACCCATGCCAAATCTTTTCAGTCTCCTGAAGGGGAAACGGTGTTGTCGTGCCCTCTTCACGACTGTCTTGGTGTGTTTGGATGATGATAGTTTGTTGGTGATATGGACACCAAGGAACTTGAAACACTTGACCCGCTCGACTACAGCCCCCTCGATGTTAATGGGGGCCTGTTCGGCCCTCCTTTTCCTGTAGTCCAATGTGTCTTGCTCACATTGAGGGAAAGGTTGTTGTCCTGGCACCACACTGCCAGGTCTCTGACCTCCTCCCTATAGGCAGTCTCATCGTTGTTGGTGATCAGACCTACGACTGTTGTGTCGTCAGCAAACTTAATGGTGTTGGAGTCGTGCTTGGCCACACAGATGTGGGTGAGCAGGGAGTACAGGAGGGAACTAAACACGCACCCCTGAGGGGCCCTAGTGTTGAGGATCAGTGTGTGTTGTTGCCTAACCTTACCACCTGGGGGTGGCCCGTCAGAAAGCCCAGGATCCAGCTGCAGAGGGAGGTGATTAGTCCCTGGGTCCTTAGCTTAGTGATGAGCTTTGTGGGCACTATGGCGCTGAACACTGAGCTGTAGTCAATGAACAGCATTCTCACATTTGTGTGTTCCTTTTGTCCAGGTGTGAAAGGGTAGTGTGGGGTGCGATTGAGATTTAATCATCTGTGGATCTGTTGGGGTGGTATGCGAATTGTAGTGGGTCTAGGATTTCTGGGATGATGGTGTTGATGTGAGCCATGACAAGCCTTTCAAAGCACTTCATGGCTACAGATTTGAGTGCTACAGGCGGTAGTCATTTAGGCAAGTTACCGTTGCTTTCTTGGGCACAGGGACTATGGTGGTCTGCTTGAAACTAGAGGTTGACCGACTAAATCGGAATGGCCGATTAATTAGGGCCGATTTCAAGTTGTTTTCATAACAATTGGACATCGGTAATTTTGGACACCGATTTCGCCATTTTTTAAATTTATTTTTTACACCTTTATTTAATCTTTATTTAACTAGGCAAGTCAGTTAAGAACACATTCTTATTTTCAATGACAGCCTAGGAATGGTGGGTTAACTGCCTTGTTCAAGGGCAGAACGACAGATTTTTACCTTGTCAGCTCAGGGATTCAATCCTGCAACCTTTCGGTTAACTAGTCCTACGCTCTAACCACCTGCCTCACGAGGAGCCCGCCTGTTACGCGAATGCAGTAAGAAGCCAAGGTAAGTTAAGCTAGCATTAAACTTAATCATAATCACTAGTTATTACTACACATGGTTGATATTACTAGTTTATCTAGAGTGTCCTGCGTTGCATATAATCGATGCAGTGCGCATTCTTGAAAAAGGACTTTCGTTGCTCCAACGTGTACCTAACCATAAAATCAATACACAGAAGTATACATTTTTAAACCTGCATATTTAGCTAAAAGAAATCCAGGTTAGCAGGCAATATTAACCAGGTGAAATTGTGTCACTTCTCGTGTTCATTGCACGCAGTCAGGATATATGCAACAGTTTGGGCCGCCTGGCTCATTGCAAACTAATTTGCCAGAATTTTATGTAAGTATGACGTAACATTGAAGGTTGTGCAATGTAACAGCAATATTTAGACTTATGGATGCCACCCGTTAGATAAAATACGGAACGGTTCCGTATTTCAATGAAAGAATAAACGTTTTGTTTTCGAGATGATAGTTTCCGGATTCTACCATATTAATGACTTAAGGCTTGCATTTCTGTGTGTTATTATGTTATAATTAAGTCTATGATTTGATAGAGCAGTCTGAGCGGTGGTAGGCACCAGCAGGCTCGTAAGCATTCATTCAAACAGCACTTGTGCGTTTTGCCAGCAGCTCTGCTGTTTATGACTTCAAGACTATCAACTATCGAGATTAGGCTGGTATAACGATGTGAAATGGCTAGCTAGTTAGCGGGGTGCGCGCTAATAGCGTTTCAAACGTCACTCGCTCTGAGACTTGGAGTGGTTGTTTCCCTTGCTCTGCAAGGGCAGCGGCTTTTGTGGAGCGATGGGTAACGCTGCTTCGAGGGTGGCTGTTGTCGATATGTTCCTGGTTCAAGCCCAGGTAGGAGCGAGGAGAGGTACGGAAGCTATACTGTTACACTGGCAATACTAAAGTGCCTATAAGAACATCCAATAGTCAAAGGTATATGAAATACAAATGGTATAGAGAAATAGTCCTATAATAACTAACCTAAAACTTCTTACCTGGGAATATTGAAGACTCATGTTAAAAGGAACCACCAGCTTTCATATATTCTCATGTTCTGAGCAAGGTACTTAAACGTTAGCTTTCTTACATGGCACATATTGCACTTTTACTTTCTTCTCCAACACTTTGTTGTTGCATTATTTAAACCAAATTGAACGTTTCATTATTTATTTGAGGCTAAAATGATTTTATTTATATATTATATTAAGTTAAAATAAGTGTTCATACAGTATTGTCGTAATTGTCATTATTACAAATACATTTTTAAAATCGTCCGATTAATCGGCAACGGCTTTTTTTTTGTCCTCCAATAATCGGTATTGGCGTTGAAAAATCATAATCGGTCTACCTCTACTTGAAACATGTACATTTTACACACTCGGTCAGGAAGAGGTTGAAAATATCAGTGAAGACACTTGCCAGTTGGTCCGCACATGCTCCGAGTAGACGTCCTGGTAATCCGTCTGGCCCCACGGTCTTGTGAAAGTAGGTCTTGCTCACATCAGCTACGGAGAGCGGGATCACAGTCGTCCAGCCAGCTTTGTGCTCTCATGCACGCTTCAGTGTTGTTTGCTTCAAAGCGAGCATAAAAAGGCATCTGGTAGGCTCGTGTCACTGGGCAGCTCGCGGCTGTGCTTCCCGTTGTAGTCTGTAATCGTTTGCAAGCCCTGCCACAGCCGTCAAGCATCAGAGCTGGGGTAGTAGGATTCAATCTTAGTCCTGTATTGACGCTTTCCTGTTTGATGGTTCGTTGAGGGCATAGCATGATTTCTCCAAATTAGTGACCCACTCCTTGAAAAAGTGGCAGCTCTCGCCTTTAGCTCGGTGCGGATGTTGCCTGTAATCCATGGTTTCTTGTTGGGATATGTACATACGGTCACAGTGGGGACGACGTCTTCGATGCACTTATTGATGAAGCCGGTGACTGGTGGTATACTCCTCAATGCCATTGGATGAATCCCGGAAGATATTCCAGTCTGTGCTAGTAAAATAGTACTGTAGTCTGTGTGGTGTAAAGATGGTCTAGAGTTTTTTTTCTCCTTTAGGCCGTTATTGTAAATAAGAATTAGTTCTTAACTGATTTGGCTAGTTAAATAAAAATAAAACCTCATTAGGGATCCTTGGGATGTTCCTCCCCATTGAATTTGAAATTTAAAAAGATTAAGGCACGGTTTCTCAAACTCGGTCTTCAGGGACCACGTTTTGGTTGTTGCCCTACCACTACACAGCTGATTCAAATAATCATCAAGCTTTGAGATATATATATATTTATTTAACTAGGCAAGTCAGTTAATTAAGAACAAAATCTTATTTACAATGACGACCTACCCTGGCCAAATCCTAACAACGCTGGGCCAATTGTGCGCCGCCCTATGGGACTCCCAATTCGGGCCATTTGTGATACAGCCTGGAATTGAACCAGAGTCTCTAGTAACACCTCTATCACCGAGATGCAGTACCTTATCACCGAGATGCGGGAGCCCAAGTGATCATTTGAATCAACTGTGTAGTGTTAAGGGTAGTGTCAAGGGAAAAACCAAAACGTGCACCCCTTGGGGTCCCGAGGACCGAGTTGGGGAAACACTGGATTAAGGTTGGGTTAGGGACGTCCCAAGGATTCCGAGTAGCACTGACCATCTCACGCAAGAGGTAGGCCGTCAAAGACTATATAAAGACGAGATGTTTTTGACTAAGATGAAAACGTGTCAGTTTATCACTTTTACGAGGTTGGCGTAATAACATGTTCAACTACTTAAGACATTGTCTCGAATATTTGCCTTTAGATTTCGAGAAAAATAAACAACTAAGGACATTTTCTCTCAGTTTTTCACTCAAACACCAAACCCCGGCATGGTCTGCTTGGTGTTTCGCAAGCGTTCCCGGAAGTCTCGCGATGTTGCGTCTCTGGTTTAGAAACTCTGTGCCCATATCACCAAACTAGATAATTTCGCAGTCAATCGAGGAGTGGCTAGCTAGCTATCATTAGCGCTAACTCAAGTAAGCTAGCTTGCTGGCCAGCCATATATTCCAATGAACCTGGCAGAAGTCATTAACAGCCGACATAGAAACATGATGAATTTGCACTTACCAAGGTCCTGGACGTTGGGGATGCAAATGTGACGGCAGACAGATACAAATCTGTTGAATGTAGCGGATATTAAAGTATGGAGATCGTGCAGAAAGAACGAATGCAATGCTCACTGACTGTGGAGGTCTTTACCAGGTGCTTCCATGTCTGTTTACCAAACTGCATTCTGGGATGCAGACGTCACATTTTTTTTACAGTCTATACCTCACGCACGCACGTCGCTGCCGTGCCAGCTAACTGTTTTACCCGTTATTTTATTCCGCAATGGGTTTCAAACCCATTGGTGTCTTGTCATAGGGGCCAAGTAACAATTTTCAGCAAAATACATGCACCGTAATCGTGATCGAAGAGGAGTAGTTTCACGAGATTCTCATGCTGTCAAAATTAACACGAGCTGGTCTTTTGACCAATCCGTGCCCTTTTTTTCCCCAGAGGCGGGGTATTTCCAGTAGGCTGGGGTGCGTTCAGTCAGAGATACTTTTAAGGAGATGGGAAACTCCATTGGAATTGTATTAACGCCCTTGTATACGTTGCCCATACAGCATCAATGGGCCGCGCGGTGCATTATGGGTGATTATGGTACAGCGCTAGTACCACAGAGTTTCTAAACCCAAAGACGCAACACTGCGAGACTTCCGGGAACATTTTGACCATGGAGACCAGGTCAGGGTTTGGGGTTTGAGAAATCAATGAGGGAAGTGAACATTTTCTTCCTTAGCTGTTCATTTTCTCGAAATCTAATGGCACAACCTAGATTTGAGACAATGTCTTAGGTAGTTGAGGATGTTAAAAACAACTTTATATTGAATGAGTGGGTTTGAGTTGATAGAATGCACATGCGCAGTTCGACGCAAAACGACCGGTAGAGCTGAGTACGTATTTATGTGCATGCGCTTAGCTAACCAACGTCGCCATGACATCGCCTACAAGCGTGACTCGGGATTTCCATTGGAGAAGCAGTTTCTGCCTATCTTTATACTGAACTCTTTGATAGTACTACCACATAAATGAAGAAAGGATTAGGGACAACTGTGCCAAAAATCTGTCTTCTCCAGCAGGTGGTGTTGTTTCGTTTCTTTTGCTCACTAAGCGAGGAGTTTTTGTATGGAGGTCAATGAGAGAGTTGAATTTGGTGCTCTAAAAATGTAATGGCTTATTTTCTATGTGAGGTTTATTTGATCAAATATATATATATAGGTTTTGTAATGCTTAGGTTGTTACGAGTGTACTGGTGTAAGTAGGACACGTGACACCCCGGCAACTTTGAGAAAAAACACTATATTGGAGTTTCGAGATGGCTATGCATATTCATGACATGTGGCTAGTAGCATAGCATCTCTCTCGATTCAATACAGGCGGTTGACGTCAACACCCTCATCGAATATAAAATAACGAAATGTATCCACCAATCCAAAGAGAGCAATAGGTGGGAGCTTGTCTTGTCATTATATCCAAATCTCTGATTACTTCAAGGAATGAATGTGAGCACAGAGATCCAACACGAGCACGAATTTCATGAACAAGAAGCTCAAGATTAAAAAACTTTTCCAGGATTTGAGATAATTAACGTGTCCTCTGTAATATTGCATAGCTTTGAAATCGTGACATTACGTACTTTCGAGGAAAATAGACAGGTTTGAGGGCTGCACATGCGGCGTTTGGAGCAAGATGTCCGTTAGACCTGATGACGTTTCTACGCATTAGCTTTGCTGGAATCGCCTACAAGTGAGATCGGGGATTTCTATTGGAATATAAGTTTTAGCCTCGCAATCTTCATACTTTACTTTGGTTCTACTAGGTTTTTATCAAAGATGTGTATAACTTACCCTTAGCTCATTGTTCTATCTGTACTTTTATGTTCTGAATGCAGCCCTTTTTATTTCCTTTAACAATAAAGTTAAATTAAAAGAAGAGTAAATTTACCTGGACAAATGGGTGCTGTAACTGATATAGATTGTTCATTGTTTGATATTACCCAATTAGCTAGCAAACTAATGTGTTATTGAGATTGGTCTCTTAATCATACTACCTGCCTAAATAGTTCTGTGTATTTGAAGTGGCCACTTCAATCTAATTTTGAAGGCATCAGCTACATTGAATAACTGGATACAGAACATGTATTGTTAACTATGCTAGCTAGCTAAAATGCTAGCCTGTGGTGCCATTTAGCCAACTTAGTTAACTAGCTTGCTAGTGAACTATTGTGTACATTATTTATTCATGAGTGATTATAGTTGCTAGCTACATCTCTTGTGTTTAGCGACAATTTTACACAAGCATGACAGATCTTTTGAGTTCATCATCATGAACAACCGGTGTGAATGTGTTAGCTAGCAGATCAAGCTTTGATTATTTGATTCTGCTGTGTAGTGCAAGGGCAAAAACCAAAATGTGTACCTAGGGAGGGTCCCAGGACTGCGTCTGGGAAACCCTCCTCTAGGAGGTGGTCAAAGTGCTCATTGGTAACGTTGCTTACTTATCCGTTACAGGCAAAGTTATTTGGAAACGTCTTCTCATTGATGGAGATGGAGCTGGAGACAACCAAAGTATTAATGTTCTTTTGAATAACTTTACTAAATGGTGCAATTCAACTGGGTTTCCTGAAGAAGGCTACATGTGACTGCTCTGCCCTGTGTGATAAGCCGTGGTTGCTACTAGCTAACTAGCTACCGCCAATCATTGCCTATTGTAGCTACATCAAAACCAGAGAGATTGATTTGACTAATGAAACATTTTCTCTTGGTCTTGACAAGCCTATATATGGCTAATACTGTTTCATTTAAGTTTACATGACAGTTGATGTAAACTATCTTAATGTAAAATGATAATTATTCCTCTTTGCAGATTTACACAGTACCAGAGGATGTTGGGTACATAGGCATAATGACAATTCTCAATGGGGAAGACCTTGCTGGTGTATGACATGAACCTCTGGGAAATGGAAAACTATGAGAAAATGTACACTGACATAAGTGAGAGAAATAAGACTGGCGTATCAGTCCATTACACTACATTCTACTGTCAACCCATACTTTAGTCAAAACTTGTAGTCACACGTATGATATACCATTTTCTAGATCGGAGTCGCTACTTTTATCCAATGTTAAAAACACCATTTAAAATGTTGCTACATAAGACTGAATCGAGCCGGTCGGTCACATATACTATACCTGATATCTCCTTCAGCTTATTGACTGTAGGTTCCTCCAGTTTGATCTGATCCTTCACCATCACCTCAAAGGTCTTGTAGTTGATGAACCCTGGCAGCTCCCTTCCACGGTACGTCTTCTCATAATCAGCTAACTGCAATTTACAAAATGATGTCATTGTGTTGCATTACACTAAATAAGCAAGTGTGTGAGCCTTCCATGTCAAATAAAAATGATCAATGCAAATAGCAATTCCTTGTTATCTACCTCGCCCAAATTAGCCATTGTTTTCGATGGGTGCATGAAAATGGTGACTCACAGTTTTCTTTCAGAGCGATCCAGGTGTAACTTCCATTTCCCAAACCCTGTTCTGCGTAGAGAAGACATTGAGATGAACAACGCTCTTCAGCTCCTCCCCAGTGCTCAGGTTGATGGCATCCTGGGTGAATGCAGTCACTTTCTGAGATACAGAAAGAGACGTTATTAGATACATGGGAGGGATATGTGTAGATGTGTAAAGAGAAACAGCTATGGATAAGATTAACAACTTTCAAATTCTTTCCTGAATTGACAAATTTAGCTAACAAAGGATCAAATGGCTGTTGTGAGTTTGGGTTAAGGGTCAAGGCCAGAGCGTAGTTAAAGAGTGGGTAATTAAATAATCTGGGGGTTATAGGTTGGGGGACTCACATCGATCATGAACTACAACTTCAGGGGTCTGGTACCATATTTCTCCAGCTCGGCGTGTGTCTCTGCAAGTGGCTATTTTGGCATGTCAATCTTAGTGGGGCAACAACAACAAAAAACATTTAGGGGTGTAAAGTGACTGACTACACAACACTAAACAACACATTGCACTATAACGGTGACAAACGGTGCCCACAAACTGTTAAGGACTACATAAAGCTGTCCCAACAGAAGTCCCAACACCTTACCACTGCCATACCTGGCTATCAGCGGAGCCTTGTCTGGCAGTGAAACAGTTCATTTGTCACGCCCTGACTTTAGATATCCTTTTAATTCTCTATTTGGTTAGGTCAGGGTGTGACTAGGGTGGGCAATCTATGTTTTCTATTTCTTTGTTGGCCGGGTATGGTTCCCAATCAGAGGCAGCTGTCTATCGTTGTCTCTGATTGGGGATCATACTTAGGCAGCCTTTTTCCACCTGTAGTTTGTGGGATCTTGGTTTTGGTACTGTGCTGTTTAGCCCTACTAGATGTTACGTTTAGGTTTGTATTTATTGTTTTTTTGGCGTTCATTTAATAAATTAAAATGTACGCCTACCACGCTGCACTTTGGTCCGATCCTTCCATCAACGAACGTAACATCATTTAGCCTAATTTACTGCCTTTAATTTTATTTAACTAGGCAAGTCAGTTAAGAAGACATGGCTGACTTTGTTAAACAAATATGGTTTCTACTGACAATTCAGATGTACAAGCTATGGCATAAGTGGACAACAAGCGGATCAGAGGCAATCCATAATAACTCACTCATTAAAGTCAACACAAGTCCACATGGTTTATAAGCACCATTACACAAGAGATTGCTTCATAATATTTCAGAACAACACAATGAGATGCAACAAATCAATTTTTTCTGTCAATGAAGTTTAGATTTTTTTTTTTTGTTCATTACCATTGTAGGTTAGCCCCTCCTGTTGTGTTGTTGTTGTCCTCCGGTGGCTGTGATTGATGTGAAGCAAAATCCAACTTGGCTTCCCTTGACACTTTCTCTTGGTGCGCAAGGACCATTCACAGTAAAACTGCAAAAAGACTAGAAATCATGGTGAATGACAATCTAACACAGGATGCTGTCGAAATAGCAATAGCCTTCAATTCCTACTTTGTTGACTCTGTCAGGGTACTGACACAGAACCCCTCCACTGGTTTCTTGGGCTCAGTGCTAGTGAAGGACACTCAACCTGTCTTCATCATAAGGAAGGTTTCTGAGTCAGAGGTGAACAAGGTGATTAGATCACTAAATAACTCTAAAGCCAAAGATTTGTTTGAGCTGGACCTTTATTAAAAACCACAAAGCGTCATCTCATTGGCCCCATTACTAAGGTAACTAACATAATAACGGCCATCTTTAAATCAGGTGACCCCGCTGACATGAGTAACTACAGGCCCATTAGTATACCACTTGTGGTTGCGAATGTTGCTGAAAAGTGTGTAGCAGAGCAACTGATTGCCCACCTCAACAACAGCCCTTTCACATTACACTCCATGCAGTTTGTCTTCAGAGCATAAGACTCCACAGAAACGGCCAACTGCTTTCTTCTGGAAGATGTGAAGTCCAAGACTAACAAAGACGGCGTTGTTGGGGCTTTATTTCTAGACCCGATGGAAAGCTTTTGAAACTGTTAACCATGAGGTACTCGTCACAAAATTCAACTTTTCCCCCGATGCCTTGAGATGGATGAAATCATACTTTGAAGGCAGAACCCAGTGTGTCAGAGTGGGCAATGAGCTCAGCTATGATGTGGGCGTGCCCCAATGTTCAATACTGGGCCCCCTCCTGATCAGCCTGTACATTAATGATCTGCCTTCTGTCTGTGCTGGGTCTGAAGTTCAAATGTATGCAGATATACTCTACAGTACTGTTCAAAAGTTTGGGGTCACTTAGAAATGTCCTTGTTTTTGAAAGAAAAACACATTTTTGTCCATTAAAATAACATCACATTGATAATAAATATAGTGTAGAGATTGTTAATGTTGTAAATGACTATTGTAGCTGGAAACAGCTGATTTTTAATGGAACATCTACATTGGCGTACAGAGGCCCATTATCAGCAACAATCACTCCTGTGTTCCAATGGCACGTTGTGTTAGCTAATCCAAGTTACCAATTTTACAAGGCTAATTGATCATTAGAAAACACCTTTGCAATTATGTTAGCACAGTTGAAAACTGTTGTTCTGATTAAAGCAGCAATAAACTGGCCTTCTTTAAAACTAGTTGAGTATCTGGAGTGTCAGCATTTGTGGGTTCGACAGGCTCAAAATGGCCAGAAACAAAGAACTTTCTTCTGAAACTCGTCAGTCTATTCTTGTTCTGAGACATGAAGGATATTCCATGCAGGAAATTGCCAAGAAACTAAAGATCTCGTACAACGCTGTGTACTACTCCCTTCACAGAACAGCGCAAACTGGATCTAACCAGAATAGAAAAAGGAGTGGGAGGCCCCGGTGCACAACTGAGAAAGAGAACAACTACATTAGAGTGTCTAGTTTGAGAAACAGACGCCTCACAAGTCCTCAACTGGCAGCTTCATTAAATAGTACCCGCAAAACACCAGTCTCAACGTCAACAGTGAAGATGCGACTCCTGGATGCTGGCCTACTAGGCAGAGTTCCTCTGTCCAGTGTCTGTGTTCTTTTGCCCATCTTAATCTTTTATTTTTATTGGCCAGTCAGATGTGGCTTTTTCTTTGCCCCACCTCTGGATTACCGACCTCTGCCTGACCTGACCCTGAGCCTGCCATCCTGTTCCTTTGCCCCTGTTGCTGTAATAAACGTTGTTACTTCGACATGGTCTGGTTCTGGGTCTTACCTTGATTCCTGATACATCCATGCTTCACGGTGGGAACCAGAGAGCGCAGATCATCCATTCACCTACTCTGCATCTCACAAAGAAAGAGGTTGGAACCAAAAATCTCTCATTTGGACTCCACAGACCAAAGGACAGATTTACACCAGTCTAATGTCCATTGTTCGTGTTTCTTGGCCCAATCAAGTGTCTTCTTCTTATTGCTGTCCTTTAGTAGTGGTTTCTTTGCAGCAATTTGACCATGAAGGCCTGATTTACTCAGTCTCCTCTGAACAGTTGATGTTGAGATGTGTTTGTTACTTGAACTCTGTGAAGCATTTATTTGGGCTGCAATATGAGGCTGGTAACTCTAATGAATTTATTCTCTGCAGCAGAGGTAACTCTGGGTCTACCTTTCCTGTGGAGGTATGAGAGCCAGTTACATCATAGCGTTTGATGGGTTTTGCGACTGCACTTGAAGAAACTTGAAAAGTTATTGAAATGTTCCATATTTACTGACCTTCATGTCTTAAAGTAATGATGGACTGTCTCTTTGCTTTTTTGAGCTGTTCTTGCCAAAATGGAGACTTGGTATTTTACCAAATAGGGCTATCTTCTGTATACCAGCCCTACCTTGTCACAACACAACTGATTGTCTCCAAGAAATAAAACAATTCCACAATTTAAGTTTTAACAAAGCACACCTGTTGATTGAAATGCATTCCAGGTGAAGACCTCTTGAAGCTGGTTGAGAGAATGCCAAGAGTGTGCAAAGCTGTCATCAACGCAAAGGGTGGCTACTTTGAAGAATCTCAAATAAACTTATCAAAATATATTTTATAAGTTATTTGGTTACTACATGATTTCATATTTGTTATTTCATAGTTACGATGTATTCACTATTATTCTACAATGTAGATAATAGTACAAATAAAGAAAAACCATTGAATGAGTAGGTGTATTCAAACTTTTGTCTGGTACTGTACATGTGTATTGCAGTTTTGAGGAGAGCATTTCGCTACAACGTTTGCTTCCTGTATTCAGGGCATGTGACCAATGAACTTTGATTTGATTTGATGACAGCCAGGGATAATTTTGAAAATGTACTGGGCAGGGGCGCAGCCTTGGGTGGGCCTCCACCCACTGGGGAGCCAGTCCCAGTCAATCAGAATGTGTTTTTCCGCACAAAAGAGCTTTATTACAGACATAAACACTCCTCAGCACTCGACTCATTTTCCTTTAATGGGTACAAAACCGCCATTGTCATTCCTGGAAATCGTATCTTACACAGTATGTTTCACTTTCATTTCTTCATTGAAAGTTAGTGCGACGGGTGAGTCATGGCATCATTCCCAGGCTAGACCAGTAGATGGACCTGTTTCACCATAACATTTCTACTTCAGATTGAGAGGTCTCATCTAGAGTGCAATAAAATTTGACAGTTCAACGTGTTTTTTTTTCTTCACACATTTTTTATTTGGCTTAAATGTTTTTAAAGAAATTATAAGAAATATACAACTTGGTTTAACATAGATAAACCCTAATTGTGAGGCCATTAGTTGATGCTCAGTGGTCCACAGGCCCACCATCCAGACATGATAAAAAGGAGACACAATAACAATAAAATGTATGTCAGCAGAAATATAAACCACAAGTTATACATTGCCTTTCAATAAAATGATTGCACTTCCTTCTCTGTTCCCAAATGTTATCAGGCAGGTTCCCACTCCACCTGGTAGACTAGCTGCTTGCGTTCATCAGACATTTTAGTTTAATATTCAACAAAAAAGGATAACAAAGGACTTGATTGCATAGTAACTTCTATTACATTTACTATGCAATGAACTGAGATCACAGAATCTACGCCAAACCCCACTGCAACACACCTGTAGGTCTACTTCCATTGACCAATCCATCTGGCATTAGTCAAGACCATCCTAAATGTTAACAAGCAGCTGTCCATACTAGAACTCAACTAGGTAGCTGCGTGCCTTCATCAGGCGTTTGAGCTTGCTCTGCAGTGCAGCCCTTTTGCTGCCGATGTCGATGTCCTCCTTCAGCAGCTGCTCGATGTTGTCCTTCTCCTGCAGAGTCTGAAGCATCTCCCTCTGCAGCTGGGAAGCAAACTCCTGCAGCACCAGGTAGCGGATCACCATGGGAATCTGATCAGCCAGACGCTGACTGGATATCTGTCAAAGATAAAGAGACAGACAAGACAAAACACCTATTAATAAAATAGATAGATATAGTGATCTAACATCACTTTTGTCCCATTCAAGTTTTAGTCCCCTCACAATGGTTGGTTCACACACACTCTGAATTGTATAATGTTATAGCACATTTACATTGTTGGGGAATAATCAGAATTAGTTGGTAACATATGTAAGATGTTTTATATTCATCATATGTTTGTAAGTTACTTCTCATCAGAATGTTATTTTTGTATAATACTGTGGCGGGGTTGCAGTATCTGTTCTATGTCAAGACTAAGTTACTTGGGCCGGAGAGAGGGGAGAGGTCAAGCGTGTATCTCTTGGCTCCACAATGTCTGTGTGCCAGTCAGTGTGTCTCTGTGGTCTTGTCAAGATAGGATGGATTTGATATATGGCTGTTGATATGGAGGATTTGTTTATGGTTCTGAGTTTGAGAAAATAACATAGTTTAGGAGACAAAGCTGAACGATAAATTATGCCCAATGCTGTCTGGATATGTGTGTTTCTGCTATAAAGGATCTCAGTTGCAATGTGTAAGAGACTCTCAGAGAATTCATTGATAGACACTGAATTGATCTGAGAGTCACAGGGTTGTGATAGAGCTCATATAATTAAAGATGGGCTTTGATAACTAACTCTGACTTGTGTGTGGTTTGTTCTCATGATTTGGTAAATAGAGGAAATTTCCACGACAACATGCAATATTATAATCTAGCTTTCAGGGAATTGGTGAAGAAATGAGTTTAAGAATCAGCAGTTCCATTCAATCTCTGAGTTAGTGATTTACACAGTGATTTACACAGTGCTTACTAGTGATTTACACAGTGCTTACCCAGTAGTAGGACTTGAGGTGCAGCATCATCTCCTGTAGGGTGGCATGGTTGTCTGTGCTAAAGATCGTACTCCTTATCTCAGTTAAGGGTTGGTCTTCGTCCTCCTCCCTCTTCCTCTCACACAGACTGTGGCTGTAGGTGCTGTCCTGTGTGTACACTATCAGCTCCATCTTGAACTGAGTCCTCAACATGGACTCAGCTGTAGACTCATTCACCTGCTTAATGGCCTCAATCTTTGTCTGTAGTTAACAAAACACAACTCAGTCAATCAACAGGAGATAAATGTAGTTGGTGCATGTCAGCCATCTCATTCACATACAGGTTGATGACCAACTGTGGGAATATCAGAGATAAATGGTGACATTAATATTGCATGGTGTGAGATAAACCTTCGCTGATTTCAGGAGGTTAGGAAATCCAGTGAAGCTGCTCTGAGCCAGCAGTAAGAACACCTTCCTAACGGCATCTAGAGAAGGGAAGAAACACCATAACATCACTCTGACACAGGACTCACAGATAGATTACATTCTTGGATGGAAAATATACATAAAGAATCTTGGCTTTATAGTTTGGCAAATAGGGCCCCCATATTAAATAAAATCACAAACTGGGTTTCAGTATATGTATAAAATAAAATGATCAAACATATACTATACCTGAAATCTCCTTCAGTTTCTTGACTGCTGGTTCCTCGAGTTGTTTGATCTGGTCTTTCACCATCACCTCAAATGTCTTGTAGTTGATGAACCCTGGGAGCTCCCTTCCACGGTACGTCTTCTCATAATCATCCACTTCTCCCTCAATCCTCTGGTTAACTGTAATATACAAAGGATGTCACTGTTGCATTAAATTAAATAAGCACGTGTATAAGCCTTCCTTGTTGAATACAAATTTGGTACAGAAATCTAAATTCACATAGCTATTATTTGTTATCTAGCACACTGAAATGAGCCATTGTTTTCGATGGGTGTGTGATAATAGTACACTCACAGATTTCTCCAGAGCGTTCCAGGTGTAACTTCCATTTCCCAAACTCTTTTCTGAGTGTGGAGAAGACGTTGAGACGAACTCCGCTTTTCATCTCCTCCCCAGTGCTCAGGTTGATGGCATCTTGGGTGAATGCAGTCACTTTCTGGGACACAGAAAAATAAGTTGTTGGATACATGGAGAGGGATAGACGGATAGAAAGAGAAAAAGCTATGGATATAAAATGTTATCAACTTTCAAATTATTTCCCGAATTTTCCAATTTTGCTAACAAAGACTAACATGACTGGGTCAAGAGTCAAGGTCAAAGCAGAGTGAAAAAGACTGTAACTAAATAATCTGGGGATTGCAGGCTGGGGGACTCACATCGATCAGGAAATACAGCCTCTCTGCCGAGTCCTCAGGGGGTCCGGTACCATATCTTTCCAGCTCGGCATGTGTCTCTGACAGCTTTGCCTCAATCTGCTCTTCTAGACGAGGCAGGGATTTCTAAAGGGCACAACGCAGAGTCATGGCTTATGGCAACAGTCACTCAGTAACAAATGTATAGGATTTTGTGCAGTGAAATGTAATGGAAGAAGAATTTACCTCGATATGATGCACCAATTCAAGAGTTAATTTCTCTGCCAGTTTAGGGATGGTGGCATGGCCCTCATCATAAAGTGTGCTGCACAAATGATAGGAATTTTTTTTCTCACAACTTCACAAATAGTTTGGTTACCACACAGGTACAAACTTTATTTAAAAAGCTATAAAATAGATTGTATTGTATAAAATCTGAGGTACACATCAGCCTAGAGGACCAACCTGAGATGAGCGTGCTCTTTGAAGAAAGCCTTCTCCCTCTCTGTGGCCTCGGTCAGTGAGACTCGCTCCATGATCTCTTTCTGGCCCCTGCACTTGACTATCATGTAGCCCTTAGTCAGCTGGATAACCTCATTATGAACTATGTCCACCACAGTCTCCTCTGTGCCTTTGTCTACCAAGTCAGGCTTAGTCAGGATGCCTGTTCAATGGGAAACGCACACAAGTCTAACTCATTAAAGTCAACATAAGTCAACATGGTTCATAATAGTTGAGTAAATAATAAAAGGGGGATTACCTAATGTCCTTTCCCCTTCAGGGTCCACCTCTTGTGCCATCTTCAAAGCCTCTGTGGTTGCAATGTCAACGTTGCATGGCACAACCACCAAGCTGATTGTTTCTTGCTTCATGATGAATTTCCGTATCAGTCTCTTAATCTGAAAATGTCGAACATTATCATACATAACATGTTGTGGGGGGACTTGGTTTCTGTTCTAAAACTGGGGTTAAAAATGCACAGTGTTTTCCCACTAACATTGTGGGTGGGGTGGAAGGGTGTACCTGTTCACCAATGTTCTCAGGTTGACCTTTGACAGCTACCCGGGCGATGCCTGGCAGGTCGATGAGTGTGAGGTCTGGGACGTCAGGGGAGCCAATCTCTAGGCTGATGAGGTCATCACTGATACCCACCCCCACACCTGCCATTTCATCCTGGGCTGGAGGGAGGAATAAGAATACAGAACACCGTTGCTAGAAACCACCAGGGTTCCAACAGCACAATAGTAAAGTGGATCAAGTTATCTTTTTTATTGGCATTTAGGTATTTAATACTTATGGGTGTGCTGTCTTATGGAGTAGAGAACATAGATAAGACTTTAGAGACTTTCATCTTTGCCATGATCAGCAGACCAATGAATGACCACACCTTCACGAATTTTCTTCTCCACATCAGAGGGATCCTCAATCTCCTCCTCATGGTCTTGGTAGCTGATTTTTCCGTGCCATTCCTCTCCTTCTTTCTTCCTTTTCATCTTCAGCTCGAGAGGGCATCGTGTTACAATACCTGTCAGAGTTGACAGAGGAGGAGGAATTAGAGAGAGTGGGATCAAATGAAACTGTACAAAAGCCCATACATCAACTAAAGCAACCAGAAATAAATTACTTTTAATGAATTAAATTGTCCAATGCTTAATTACCAAGTGAAATTAGAGATCAAATGATAATCAAATCAATATAGGCAATATAGGCTTCTTAAACCTATTTGAGACTGATATTGATAAATAAACAAGGCTACAGTAAACATGTCGTCCCCCACAAATGATGCAACCATACAGATACGAACCCTGTTTAGGGTAAGGATACAAACATGGTTTAGGGTAAGGGTTTGGGTTAGGTGGTCAAGTGGCATCTCTAACAATGAAAATAAATGTCTTCAAAAATGGAAAGCAGTTAGCCTGGGTACCAGTATCTTTCGGTAATCCACTCCCTGTTCTCCATGTCATGCACTGAGGCATAATAAGAATTAGAGACTGCCTCCACGATGACCAAGCTTTGTTTTCAATGTAATCTACTCACATTCACTTTTTCGTGGTTGCTGCCATCTTTCTTACTGGGATTAAGAAGCCTGCGCACTAGCACTCAGTGCACACTGAACAGACAGCAGTATCGAGCAAACATTCTCCAGCAACTCTGTCAGATCATATGGACAGCTAAACAAGCCGACCAGCACTTCCCCAGGCTAACTGGGATCATGATCTCAGAGCATGAATATAAAATGTTCATATCCTAATAACCACTTTAGTCAGCGTTGCTGCGCGCCCTGCACCCTGTATGCACTGAGTGCTAGTGCGCATGTGATGTTGGTCCTTATAAACTGGATGCAACCCGGGTATAGAGGGTCCATGAATCTGCCTATGCAAACATGAATAGATTACCTTGAAAACAACAAGCGGACGCAGTCTCCAGTTCTTATTATACCTCAGTGGAAGAGGGAAGATCAGTGGGACCAATGATGTGTATAAACCCACAATGACTGACAGAGGGTGCTGTATTGATGTTAACACGCTACACGCTACTACCACGCTATCTTGCTACTTCTCCTCCATGGTAAAAAAAGATTTAGGAAACTATAGAAATTAATTTATTCATGTCTACATTCATTTTTCACACGTTTATTATATTACAGACACCTTAATGTATACTTTAAGTTATATTATGTGAGATAAACATACAAATCTATTTGTATGTTTTGCTCACGTAATATAATTTAAAAGTTTGAAGGTCAGTCAATCCAGATAATTTCAAGATCTTTGAAAGTTTCTTCAAGTGCAGTCACAAAAACCATCAAGCGCTATAATGAAATTGGCTCTCATGAGGACCGGCACAGGAAAGAAAGACGCATAGTTACCTCTGCTGCAGAGGATAAATTCATTAGAAATTGCAGCCCAAATAAATGCTTCACAGAGTTCAAGTAACAGACACATCTCAACATCAACTGTTCAGAGGAGCCTGTGTGGAACAGGCCTTCATGGTCGAATTGCTGCAAAGAAACCACTACTTAAGGACACCAATAAAAAGAAGGGCCAAGAAACACGAGCAATGGACATTAGACCGGTGGAAATCTGTCTTTTGGTCTGATAAGTCCAAATTTGAGACACAGAGTAGGCGAACGGATGACCTCCGCATATGTGGCTCCCACCGTGAAGCATGGAGGAAGAGGTGTGATGGTGTGGGGGTCCTTTGCTAGTGACAATGTCTGCAATTTATTTTGAATTCAAGGCACACTTAACCAGCCTGGCTACCACAGCGTTCTGCAGCCATCCCATCTGTTTTGCGCTTAGTAGGACTATCATATGTTTTTCAACAGGAAAATGACCCAACACACCTCCAGGCTGTGTAAGGGCTATTTGAACAAGAAGGAGAGTGATGGAGTGCTGCATCAGAAGACCTGGCCTCCACAATCACCCTACCTCAACCCAATTGAGATGGTTTTGGATGAGTTGGACCGCAGAGTGAAGGAAAAGCAGCCAACAAGTGCTCAGCATATGTGGGAACTCCTTCAAGACTGTTGGAAAAGTATTACAGGTGAAGCTGGTTGAGAGAATGCCAAGAGTGTGCAAAGCTGTCATCAAGGCAAAGGGTGGCTACTTTCATTTGAATCTCAAATATAAAATATATTTTGATATATTTTGAACACTTTTTTGGTTACTACATGATTCCGTATGTGTGATTTCATAGTTTTGATATCTTCACTATTATTCTACAATGTTGAAAATAGTATAAAGTAAGAAAAACCCTTGAATGAGTTTGTGTGACCAAACTTCTGACTGGTACTCTATTATTTATTTTTTTACTAACGCTACGGTCCCACTACTATTGTTTTTTATTAAACATGTAATTGAAATACTGGAAATACTGTAGAATTCCATTCATTCCTATGGAGGAGTGCCAATTTGGCTGACTGACCAGTGGCTTCAAGCCTCTCAATGGCCAATAGGCTACATGGCATCAGCAATCCAAAGTTTATATACATCATTGGGTGGGACCATTTTCAATTTGTATTTATTATGGACCCAATGTGACCAGCAAAATTAAGGCAGTTACTTCTAGCTAAGAGGATAGATATGCGTGTGAACAATGGGTGCAACTCCAAAATAAGTTGCCGGGATGTCATGTGTCCTACTTATCAGAACACTCCTAACAATCTATGCACACACAAAAAATATATTCAATCAAATAAGCCACACATACTGAATAAGCCATTCCATTTTTGTTAACCACATTTCAACACTTTCTCATTGACCTCTATATTAAAACGCCACCTGCTGGAGAAGACAGATTTCAGGCCTAGATATGCCTCTTGCTTCGCCTCTTCCTCTCTGGTGACTCACACATTTCAATGAATTATTATAGTAATAATTATACATATAATAATATAATAATAATAATATAGAATATAATAAATATAATTACAACTTTCGAACGGACACCGTTCCACAAAATCAAACAGACAACGATCTACAGTCCCCTCCTTATCATAGAGAACAATAATCATGATCTGTTTCATGAATTATCCAGCATGGTCTCATATTTAAATTTTAGCAGACGCTCTTATCCATAGCAATTTACAGTAGCGAGTGCATAATTTTTAATAGATGTTTCTAGGGATGCACGATATATCGGTGAACATATCGGAATTAGCCGATATTAGCTAAAAATGCCAACATCAGTATCGGCAGATGTCTAGTTTAACACTGATGTGCAAAACCGATGTCAAAGCTGACATGCGTACCGACGTAATGACACCACATAATAGTTTGCGCTATACGTGCAACCAGCATTCCTAAACTAGCCCACAATGTCTGCTGTGTGGATCGAGCAGTCATTTGAAAGAGTAACACAATTTCAGCAAGACAACTCAAAGGCGAAATCCATTAAAGCCAAGATAATGGAATTCATTGCCCTTGACAATCAACTGTTCTCTGTTGTGGGTGATGTTGGCTTTCGCCAACTGGTCGAGCACCGGTACACACTACCAAGTGTGCTATTTTTCAGATGTTGCCCTACTGGAGTTACACAGCAATAGTGTCACTGCTATTAGCTTCACAACATGCATACTATGGAACGCCATTTGGGTCTTTGTGTGTCAAAAAATATACAGTAGCTCTGTCAAAGCTGTACAAAAAAGTTTGCAAACAAGAAAACACCGGCCACTAACAATGTGTTTACAATACCACGTTGGGTAATAAAGCATCATTTGTTCGAGCGCAACTTCTGGAATAGCTAGCTTTAGCTTGGTATTACCTAATGTTAGCTAGCACCAATACAACCAGCCTGAAAACAATGACCAGTAGAAACTGTAGTAATTTCCATTATTCTTAGCAATGGTTTAGGAATCCTTGTGTAAGTATTAGCTAGGTTGCCACTTGTTCGCCTATTGAAACTGAACTTCAGTTCATGAAAAGTAAATAGCTATCCAGCTACTTAACCCTGTTATAAGCCGCCAGCTAGCTAGCTTCATCTGGCTATTTCAGCTTCATCTGGCTCGACCAGACCGGGTTATGTGTTGTGAAGGTAGCCACAATAAGGATTAGGCACAATAGTGGAATTTGCGGATTGCCTTCAAAATAAAAGTATGTAAATGACAGTGATGCAAATTAATACAAATAGTATAATTATGCCATACTTTTATTTTGAAGGCTAACCGCAAAGTCCACTATTGTGGCCAATTCTTAATTGAGGCTGGCTTCACATAGATGGGTCCGATGGGTCAAATAAGAACTGTTTTAAAAATTAGGGTTATTTTAGATGATGACACCCTTTTTGTTTTACGTAGTGATTACACCTTGATTACACTATCACTCGTATTTCATATGTCACAACATTTCATCGATACGTATGCTACATTGCTGGTAAAATTGTCTCGCGCACCTACAGTGCTGGTCATCTAAAAAAAAAGCTAGCTAGCTCATGGATGCAAAAAAAAAATCTTCCCCAAAACATAGCAAAACGACATAATCTGTTTCAGTAGCTATACGATTCATCGATACGTATGCTACATTGCTGGTAAAATTGTCTCGCGCACCTACAGTGCTGGTCATTTTTTTTAAACTAGCTAGCTCATGGATGCAAACAATGTTCTTCCTCCAAAACATAGCAAAACGACATAATCTGTTTCAGTAGCTTGATTACACTCACTCGTATGTCATATGTCACAACGATTCATCGATACATATGCTACATAGCTACTGAAACAGATTATGTCGTTTTGCTATGTTTTGGGGGAAGAACGTTGTTTGCATCCATGAGCTAGTTAGCTTTTTTTAAATGACCAGCACTGTAGGTGCGCGAAATACGAGTGAGTGTAATCAATGTGTAATCACTACGTAAAACAATTATGAACGCTTTAAATTATTATGTGACGTGTAGTCATATTCAGGACCTGATTGGTCAACAAGCTTATTTGACACGTCAAATAGTGTTATTTGACACATCAAATAGTGGTAAATAGTACATTTTTTGACACGCAAAGATCCAGCCCCAAAAAATAGCTAGCAAGCTAACTGGCTAAATTGCCGTATATGTCTAAGGCTTTTCGACCTGTCCCCAAATTAATGTGAATGGTTCAGAGTTTGTTTTGATATTTTAACTTGCGTGTCGTGATAGCGTTTGGTGTAGGGGGACAAACTAAATGTGTGCACGATAGCGCACGAGCGCAGCCGGTTTGGGTTCCGTGTAACAGTGGGGAAAAAAGTAGTCGGCTTGAGGATAAATTCAGCCACTATTTATTGTTGAACTCAGCTGGTTTTGTTTGGCTAATAGCCTACACATATGGGCTGCAATATTCTAGGTACATTTAAATTAAATGCAATTTGAGTTACTCCCATGGTGTCCTGAAGTCTGCATCTTCTGTGTGCACGGCCTGTAGGTCCAGGTTGCGGGCCGACTGTTTTCTATACTCAGTATTGCCAACCCATACAGTATTTCCTGAGACATTGTGCATTATGTTGATACATTTAGTCTTAAATGATGCATGCCAAGATATTGATGCATGCCAAGACTATTGATATTGCAACCACACAACTCAGACTCCGGTTCGACAGTATGAATGAAGGCTGGGCTGCAATGAAATCGCAAACAGCTTTTCTTGTTCAAGCCCTTAACAATTTGTCTGCTAAAGATGATAACCTGTTTGCATCTGTTCATTTATTGGCTGTCCAGTATCCAGACGACCTGTCCCGAGAGCTTCCTATAAGGTTAATCGCTTTCCGTAACGTGTTGAGGCCGGTGGGTACACACTCAATTCTTTATTGCTGTGACTTGCTTGCTAGTTGAGATTTCTGCTCTTCACTCAAGTTATCGGTTTAGCCTACATTTCACTGATCTTAGTAGCCGAAAGCATTTTTTTATCTGTGTCCTTCAAGGCAGCTGTCAATGATCACGTTAGGCTGCGTTTCACTTATTTTTTTTAATGGTGGTTTGATCGCAGGGGAGGAACTAATAATGTCTGCAGTTTTCGGTTTGGCTATTTGTTTCAAGTGTATTAGTCTATAAATACATCTCTTTGACACAATTCGTCATCTCTCCCATGTGTTATTCGACTAGTAGTTGTTCCGAAATTGTTATTGCTTACCTACATTTTACTCCCCCTATGTTTATGTGGCCGATGTGAAGTGGCTAGCTAGTTAGTGGTGGTGCGCGCTAATAGTGTTTCAGTCGCTGACGTCACGCTCTGAGACCTAGAAGAAATTTTTCCCCTTGCTCTGTGGAGCAATGGTTAAAGATGCTTCGTGAGTGACTGGTTCGAGTCCAGGTTGGGGCTCATTTACATTTACAACACCGAATGACATGCATGACTAATGTTACAGAACTCCGACCAGTTTCCCTGATGTTGCTACGGCAATCAAACTGTTAAATCTGTCGCTTCTACTAAGATCGTTTTCTCTTCTAAAACTAAGAAGAATTAGGCTAAGTAAGCTCCACTCATTGCACTGGCGTCTGGCGCCATCTTAGCCTTGATCACGGCATCTATTCAAGGATATACCCATATACTTTCAATCAGTAATATATTTTTTAGTCACATTCCTGAAGCACAAGAACGTAGCTTCCTAGTACATAAGGTTATTAATGACTTTTTTGAGTGTTACTGTATAAATTATTTATTAAATACATTTTTAAAAAACGCATCGATAAGCTGGGGCTGCGGGTGTGTCAGGTACGCCAGTGCGTCTATCCATGAGTCCAGGTCTAATTATCACTCACCGCTACCCCTTGGCAAAGCCACTCCAGACAGCGCCTCCAACACGGAGCTCTTCCCCGAACTCTGGTCCCCTATCACGGCGATGGCTGGCAGCGCAAGATCCTTCTCTACGCCAAGGGAGCGCAGGGAGTCGATGAGGTCGATACAGGGCCGCACCTTCTCTTCGTAATGTTGGTTGAGCGTATTATTCATGGTGTATTATTATTTAGTGATACAACTTAAATAAAAAGCAAGATTTTATCTATCTGATGCCCACTGCGGATGTTGAAAGGTTATGAAATGATTGGCAATGCATATATTTCAAAAGTAGTCTATTCCCTCCTCAAACTCCAGTCCCTTCTACGAGAGGGAGAGTTTTTACTCTCGACTCGTTTTTATAACAACCGGTTTTGTAAAACGGAGGGAGTATCATTCCTGGGAATCGAATCTTACACGGTATGTTTCACTTTCATGTCTCAATTGAAAGTTAGTGCTGAAGCTGGATGCTGCCATGGGATGGGGTAAGGCTATATGGAAGGGTTCCCCAACAACGTCGCCTATGGGCATAAACACACCGTCGCTAGACCAGACAGGACTGGCAAAAAGTGCTCTTCACCGACGAGTCGCGGTTTTGTCTCACCAGGGGTGATGGTCTGATTCGCGTTTATCGTCGAAGGAATGAGCGTTACACCGAGGCCTGTACTCTGGAGCGGGATCGATTTGGAGGTGGAGGGTCCGTCTTGGTCTGGGGCGGTGCGTCACAGCATCATCGGACTGAGCTTGTTGTCATAGCAGGCAATCTCAACGCAGTGTGATACAGGGAAGACATCCTCCTCCCTCATTTTGTACCCTTCCTGCAGGCTCATCCTGACATCAACCTCTAGCATTACAATGCCACCAGCCATACTGCTCGTTCTGTGCAGGATTTCCTGCAAGACAGGAATGTCAGTGTTTTGCCATTGCCAGCGAAAAGCCCAGATCTCAATCCCATTGAGCACGTCTGGGACCTGTTGGATCGGAGGGCGAGGGCTAGGGCCATTCCCCCCAGAAATGTCCGGGAACCTGCAGGTGCCTTGGTGGAAGAGTGGGGTAACATCTCACAGCAAGAACTGGCTAATCTGGTGCAGTCCTTGAGGAGGAGATGCAAAGCAGTACTTAATGCAGCTGGCGGCAACACCAGATACTGACTGTTACTTTAGATTTTGACTCCCCCCTTTGTTCAGGGACACATTATTCCATTTTTGCTAGTCACATGTATGTGGAACTTGTTCAGTTTGTCTCAGTTTTTGAATATTGGTATGTTCATACACATATTTACATATGTTACATTTCCTGAAATTAAATGCAGTTGACAGTGAGAGGACGTTTCTTTTTTTTGCTGAGTTTAGTTGATGATCCCTGCTATAAAGACCGAGGTAAAGTCAGTGTCAGGTTGGATATTCAACTGATATTCGCGCTTTCAAACCTCAATAGCCTTCAAACATTCAGAATGGACTAAATGCATTTTTTTCTCTCACCAATCTACACACAGTACCCCATAATGACAAAGTAAAAACAAATGTTTAGAAATGTTTGCAAATTCATTGAAAATAAAATACAGAAATATCTAATTTACATAGGTATTCACAAGCTCTGTCAAATTGGTTGTTGATCATTGCTAGACAACCATTTTCAAATCTTGCCGTAGAGTTACATTACCAGTCAAAAGTTTGGACACATTCAAGGGTTTTTCTTTATTTTAACTATTTTCTACATTGTAAAATAATAATGAAGACATCAAAACTATAAAATATCACATGTGGTAACCAACACTTTTTTCAACAAGCTTGAGAGCTTTACACACTTTTTTAACTAGGCAAGTCAGTTAAGAACAAGTTATTAACTGCCTTGATCAGGGGCAGAATGACAGATTTTTTACCTTGTCTGCTCGGGGATTCTATCTAGCAACCTAACCGATCTACCTGCCGCCCCTCTTGGCATTCTCTCAACTAGCTTCACCCTGAATGCTTTTCCAACAGTCTTGAAGGAAAAGGTTAAGTGTGCCTTGAATTCTAAATACATCACCGACAGTGTGACCAGCAAAGCACCATCACACCTCCTCCATGCTTCATGGTGGGAACCACACATGCGGAGATCGTCCGTTCACTTACACTGCTTCTCACAAAGACACGGCGGTTTGAACCAAAAATGTCAAATTTGGACTCATCAGACCAAATTACAGATTTCCACCAGTCTAATGTCCATTGCTTGTGTTTCTTGGCCCAAGCAAGTCTCTTCTTATTATTGGTGTCCTTTAGTAGTGGTTTCTTTGCACCAATTTGACCATGAAGGCCTGATTCACCCAGTCTCCTCTGAACAGTTGATGTTGAGATGTCTGTTACATGAACTCTGAAGCATTTATTTGGGCTGCAGTTTCTAAGGCTGGTAACTCTAATAAACGTATCCTCTGCAGCAGAGGTAACTCTTTCCTTTGGCGGTCCTCATGAAAGCCAGTTTTATCATAACGCTTGATGGTTTTTGCGATTGCACTTGAAGAAAATTTCAAAGATCTTGACATTTTCTGGATTGACTGACCTTCATGTCTTGAAGTAATGATGGTGTAACACTTTTTTTGGTTACTATATGATTCCATATGTGTTATTTCATAGTTATGATGTCTTATTCTACAATGTAGAAAATAGTAAAAATAATAAACCCTTGAATGAGTAGGTGGTACAGTAAGTCAACCCTTTAACTAGGCCACTCAGGAACATTCACTGTCTTCTTGGTAAGCAACTGCAGTGTAGATTTAGCCTTGTGTTTTAGGTTTTTGTCCCGCTGATTAATTAACCCTCCTGTTGTGTTTGTTTCATGTTAATTAATTCTGTGTTCCCGGTACAAAATGACCTCTTAATTATAGCTGATTATAAATCCATAATAATATATTATCACCTAATGTTGTGTTAGATCTTTTTATCAACTTAAGTTCTTGTGAACATTACACGTTTTGAACTTCTATTTGCTATTTATGGCCAGTATGACCTGAGCTCGTACAACCCGTTTTTGAGTTTAAAAAAACAATGTATGGATTATTTTGACTAACAAATACTCAGATGAAACATATTGTGCTATTTATCACAGATTACTTTGTGTCAAAGTTTAACAAGGACTCTCTCCTCCTCACCAGTGTCATGATCAAAGATATGATCAAGAGCCTCACATACAGTATATCGTTTGGTTATTGTACTGCCACAGAACGAATTGTTAGCAAGGCCTCAAAAAAGCTTTATATACCAGAGCTGCGAGAATTTCTATATATTATTGAAACAATATTGCGATTGTTTGTGAGAATGCCAATAGGTGTGATTCCCGTTTGGGTTGCCTTTCTAGCCAAGAAGGGGAGTGAGGTGTGTGTTTGTTTGATCAAACTCACATGCATGTGGGGGTCTGGGAGAGGAAGTATGTCCATCTGATGAATGGGCATGTGCCTGAACTCAATTTTATACACTAATTGTAGTCTCACCCATTAATTTCTAATGACCGGTCATTTTTGACCGGGAACACCACATGTGTTCAAAAGTTATATTAAACACCCAAAATGTAATGAAAATCCTCAATGTATTTTGTGTGTTCAGATGACCTGTGTGGACAGTCATGGAACCTTATGACAATCAGATTAAATTAACTACAGAGAGAACTTGTAAATAGGTCTAATTCGACCGGAAGACAACAGGAGGGTTAATCTCTGTGTCTGGTGGAAAGCAGACAGAACCAGGTTGTCCTCTAGGATTTTTGCCTATTTTATTTGATTTAATCTTTATTTAACTAGGCAAGTCAGTTAAGAACAGATTCTTATTTACATTGACGGCCTACACGGCCTGTGCTTAGCTCCATTCCGTGAATGTTTTTTTATCCTGAAAAATTCCCCAGTCCTTAACAATTACAAGCGTACCCATAACATGATGCAGCCACCACTATGCTTGAAAATATGGACAGTGGTAATCAGTAATGTGTTGTATTGGATTTCCCCCAGAAATAACACTTCATATTCAGGACAAAAAGTTAATTGCTTGGCCACATTTTTTTGCAGTATTACTTTAGTGCCTTGTTGCAAACAGGATGCATATTTTGGAATAGTTGTATTTTGTACAAGCTTCCTTCTTTTCACTCTGTCAATTAGGTTAGTATTGATGAGTAACTACAATGTTGTTTATCCATCTTCAGTTTTCTCCTATCACAGCCATTAAACTCTGTAACTGTTTCAATGTCACCATTGGCCTCATGTTGTAATCCCAGAGCGGTTTCGTAACTCTAGGGCAACTGTGTTAGGAATGACGCCTGTAGTGATTGGGTGTATTGATACATCATCCAAAGTGTAATTAATAACTAACTACACCATGCTCAAAGGGCTATTCAATGACTGCTTTTTAAATGTATTTTTACCCATCTGCCAATAGGTGCCCTTATTTACGAGGCATTGGAAAACCTCCTTGGTCTTTGTGGTTGAATCTGTGTTTTAAATTAACTGGTCGACTAAGGGACCCTACAGATAATTGTATGTGTGGGGTACAGAGATGAGGTAGTCATTCAAAAATCATGTTAAATACTATTATTGCACAGTCAGTCCATGCAACTTATTATGTGACTTGTTACATATATAGGCTTGCCATAACAAAGGGGTTAAATACTTATTCACACAAGACATTTCAGCTTTAAATTTTTTGTAAATTTGTGAAAATGTCAAAAAAAGATAATTCCACTTTGACATTACTATGCATTGTGTGCAGGCCAGTGACAAATATCAATTTAATTCATTTTCAATTCAGGCTGTAACACAACAAAATGGGGGAAAGGTCTAGGGGTGTGAGTACTTTCTGAAGGCACTGTATTAGAACCAATCGTAACCTATTAAGCATTTAAATCTAATTTTATTTGTCACATACACATGTTTAGCAGATGTTAATGCGAGTGTAGCGAAATGCTTGTGCTTCTAGTTCCGACCATGCAGTAATATCTAATAAGTAATCTAACCTAACAATTTCACAACAACTACCTTACACGCAAGTGTAAAGGAATGAATAAGAATATGTACATAAAAATATATGAATGAGTGATGGCCGAACGGCATAGGCAAGATAATTTATTCAGTAGGTTTTCTAATAAATGTGTTAATTAATTAACAACTAGGATGTTGCTGGGCTCAGTAAAGGACAGTGTTGTTCCCCTGGTGTTCTGGTACCAGTGCCATGAGAAAGGATGCTAGGCTTAGGCAGTGGAGAGACACACAGATATACTGCCAGTTCCTTAATATGTAATAGTAATTAGCACTAGGGTAGGGAGGCACAAATATGACACAATCCTAATTATGTCTACTAATACACACTTAAACTGCTAATTAGTTTAATGTCCCTATAATTGACTAAGTGTTTTTATTCATTGACAACTACGATGATGCAAGGCCTAGCCCAGATAATGATGATGCCCAGGTCCATCATAAAGCTGAAGAAAGAGAACAAGAGAAGCAAATGGGGTGGTGTAGCAAAAATGTCAGGGAAGAATTTTCGTCCCAGTTTGCCAAGGCAGTGCAGGGAGTTAATTAAAAAAAAAGAATGTATTTAACCTTTACTTAACTAGGCAAGTCAGTTAAGAACAAATTCTTATTTCCAATGACGGACTACTCCGGCCAAACCCAGACAACGTTGGGCCAATTGTGTGCCGCCCTATGGGACACCCAATCACGGTCAGATGTGATACAGCCTGGATTCAAACCAGGTACATAGTGATGCCTCTAGTACTGAGATGCAGTGCCTTAGCCCGCTGCACCACTCAGGAGCCCAAAAGTTCTATACAGGAATGCACCTTCTCATAATGTTGGTTCAGTGTGAATGATTATTTAGTGATAAAACTGAAATAAAAAGCAAGATGTTCTGTTATCTGATGCCCACTGCAGATGTTGAAAGGTTATGAAATTATTGGCAAAGCATTTATTTTAACACTGTTCACCTTACAAAAATGATTGCAGTCAGAGTGTATTATAACTGCGGTATGCAGCAAATACTGCCTCCAAAATAAAACATTTTTACTGCTGTAATTTTACAGTGTAATTCTCCAATTACTGCATCTAAAATACCACAGTCTACTACCGTCTTTTTTGTAAGGGTCCCTCATGCAGCTCCAGTCGAGCACTATAAATGACACCGCATTTTACACTCGACTCGTTTCTATAAATGGCTCAAAACAGCCGGTGTCATCCCTAGGAATCGAGTCTTACATGATATGTTTCAGTTCTGTGGACCATAGGCCCACCATCCAGACATGGTAAAAAAGGAGACACCATAACAATAAAAAGTGTCATTGCAGAAATATAAACCTATCAATAAAAATATAGCATTTGGGAACAGAGAAGGAAGTGCAATTAGGCAGCCACCAGGTAGACTAGCTGCTTGCCTTCATCAGGCATTTGAGTTTAATATTATAAACAAGAAAGGATAGCAAAGAACTTGATTGCATAGTAACTTATATTACAGTTGCTCTGCAATGAACTGAGATAACAGAATCTACCCCAAACCCCACTGCAATGCTGCCGGAGGCTTACTTCCATTGACCAACTATCTGGCATTAGTCACAGAAACGGAAACAGAAACTGAAACGGTGGCAGCGTGTGCGTTTTTACTAGGAACGATGTGCATTTTAACCTTCGTTCAGATCTGAAAACGGATGGTCTTGAGGTTGCATGGGTAGATATTCTTCTTCCTATATGTCGTCCTATACTTGTTGGTGTGTGCTATCGGCCTCCTAAGCAGAATAATTTATATGGTATATTATATACTTGAATCGAATTGCTGTGATCACAATGTATTTGCTGATAGGGAATATTTTCTGCTTGGGGATTTTAATACAAATGTGCAGTTATCACCCAAGAAAAGTACACTATACGTAAATGCCCTGTATAACTTTAAGCAATTATTTGGACTAAAACAACTGATTGAGCCAACCCGGGTGTGTATTGACAGTAAATCAACTTTGGATTTGATTATTGTATCAGACCAAGAGAATGTCTGCCAGTCAGGAGTCTTAAATATTGGTTTTAGTGATCATATGGTAACCTACTGTACCCGTAAGACATCCAAAATGCTACTAGAGCCAGGTAATAACTACATAAAGGTCTATGAAACAATAATCAAAGGAACGTTTTGTAGAAGTACTTGGCATTATGGATTGGTCTCATGCACTAAACTGGGATGCTGCTCAAGCTTGGTATCCTTTTAAAGATCGGTTTCTGTCTGCACTCGACTCTCTGGCTCCTACTAAACAAACTCTAAACAGTGGTCAGGGAAATGGATCACTTCCCGAGATCTTATACCTCAAAACGAAAATGGATCACAACCTGGCCAGATTCAGAAGGACAAATCTGTAACAAGATTATGATGGTTATATTAACAGTAGAAACCAGGCAAGATACAAAATGGAAAAGGGCAAATCCCAGCATTACATAGACGCTGTTAATGAAAACTTACATCAGCCTCGTAAACTGTGGAACATTTTTAAGGACATTGGCTCAACTCCCCATGAGGTAAAATCCTGTACTATTGGCCTGGATATTGATGATGTTTTATGCTATGACCAGGAAAAGGTTGCAAATTATTATTTATTTTTTTACTACTATAGCCTCATCTCTGGTAAAGAAGTTACCGACCTGCTCTGGACACTATGGCCAGTCTTTCATTAAGAACGTTTACCATAGCAAAGCTATCACAAATTATTTGTTTGAGCTGTGAATTGTAACAGAGGACAAAGTTTCAAATCTAGTATGCTTAATGAGCAAAAACAAAGCAACTGGGCTGGATAATCTTCCTGCAAGATTCATCAAGTATAGTGCTTGTGTCACTGCTAAAATGATAACGCATATTGTACATTTTTATTAGTAGTGGTACATTTCCCAATGATCTCAAAACAGCTGGGGTGGATCCGCTCCACAAGAAGAGCAGTAACATTTTAATCCACTTGAGGGATACCTTCTCGAGCACAAACTTCTTTATGAACTACCATCTGGCTTTAGAACAGCTCATTCCACTGATACTTGCCTTATCCACCATTTAGACCACATTAAGCAGGAAAGTGAGAAGGAGGAACTATACAGGTATGGTCATGTTAGACTTACAGAAAGCTTTTGACACTGTGGACCATGATATTCTCCTGATGAAACTGAAATGCATGGGTCTAAATGATGTAGCAGTGAATTGGTTGAGGTCTTTTCTGACCAACAGAACACAAGTATGTAATGTTGGTGATGTTCTGTAAGAGGCCAAAGAAATATCCTGTGGAGTACCGCAGGGATCAATTTTAGGGCCTCTCTTATATACGTTAATGATATGCCAGATACAGTAAAGCGCAAACTCCTTCATTATGCTGATGATTCAGCAATGCTGGTATCAGCGAAGGATACAGTTTACATAGAGGAGACCCTGAGTAAGGATTTGCATTTTGTTAGAGATTGGTTGACTGACAACAAATTGTCTCTACATTTGGGAAAAACTTAATTATATTTTGTTTGGAACAAAATGTAGATTGCTTAGGGCTGACCAGATATAGGTAAACTGTGCAGGCAAGGAGATTGAATCTAAAACAAGTGTAGCTTATCTTTTGTGTGTCCCTAGATCAATCCCTTTCTGGAGACCTGATTGCTGCTAAATTTCTTTCTACAACGGCAAATAAACTGAAATGTTTATATCGTAACTGTCACGTTCGTGAGGAGAGACGGGCCAAAGCTTGATATGGGTTCCACATCTTTTAATTCGTGAAATGCACAAAAACAATAAATAGCAAACGACACGTGAAGCTATGGAGTGCTCACAGGCAACTACACATAAACAAGATCCCACAAAAACCAGTGGGGAAATGGTCCCCAATCAGAGACAACGATAAACAGCTGCCTCTGATTGGGAACTATACCTGGCCAACATAGATATAAACAACCTAGATTACCCACCCTAGTCATACCCCGAACTAAACAAAATAGAGACTAAAAAGGCGCGACAGTACCCCCCCCCCCCCCCCCCCCCCCAAAGGTGCGGACTCTGGCCTCAAAACCTGACTCGATAGGGGAGGGTCCGGGTGGGCATCTAGCGTCGGTGGCAGCTCTGGTGCGAGATGAAGAACCCGCTCATCCCGCGGATCCAGCCTTTGACCCGGGCTGAACACTGGGCCTGGACTGGACCTCGGTGCAGAGGAAGGCTCCTGCCATGGAGCGGGACTGGACGCCGTGCCTGGACTGGGCACCGGCGCAGAGGAAGGCTCCCACCATGGAGCGTAACTGGACGCCGTGCCTGGACTGGGCACCGGCGCAGAGGACGGCTCGGCCTTTGAGCGGGACTGGACGCCGTGCCTGGACTGGGCACCGGCGCAGAGGAAGGCTCCTGCCATGGAGCGGGACTGGACGCCGTGCCTGGACTGGGCACCGGCGCAGAGGAAGGCTCGGCCTTTGAGCGGGACTGGACGCCGTGCCTGGACTGGGCACCGGCGCAGAGGGAGGCTCCTGCCCTGGAGCGGGACTGGCCACCGTGCCTGGACCGGGCATCGGCACAGAGGAAGGCACCGGCCTTGGAGCGGGACTGAACACCGTGCCTGGACTGGGCACCGGCGCGGAGGAAGGTTCCTGCCCTGGAGATCGACTGGACACCGATGCTGGACTGGACACCGCCGCTGGACTGGACACCGTGCCTGGACTGGGCACCGGCGCAAAGGAGGACTCCAGCCATGGGGCTGGGCTGGACACCGGGCCTGGACTGGACCTCGGTGCAGAGGAAGGCTCCTGCCATGGAGCGGGACTGGACGCCGTGCCTGGACTGGGCACCGGCGCAGAGGAAGGCTCCTACTATGGAGCGTAACTGGACGCCGTGCCTGGACTGGGCACCGGCGCAGAGGACGGCTCGGCCTTTGAGCGGGACTGGACGCCGTGCCTGGACTGGGCACCGGCGCAGAGGGAGGCTCTGCCTTTGAGCGGGACTGGACGCCGTGCCTGGACTGGGCACCGGCGCAGAGGAAGGCTCCTGCCATGGAGCGGGACTGGACGCCGTGCCTGGACTGGGCACCGGCGCAGAGGAAGGCTCCTACTATGGAGCGGAACTGGACGCCGTGCCTGGACTGGGCACCGGCGCAGAGGAAGGCTCGGCCTTTGAGCGGGACTGAACACCGGCGCAGAGGAAGGTTCCTGCCCTGGAGATCGTCTGGACACCGATGCTGGACTGGACACCGGCGCTGGACTGGACACCGTGCCTGGACTGGGCACCGGCGCAAAGGAGGACTCCAGCCATGGGGCTGGGCTGGACACCGGGCCTGGACTGCAGACCGTCACTGGAGGCTCTGGACTGCAGACCGCGGCTGGAGGCTCTGGGCTGCAGACCGCCGCTGGAAGCCTGGTGCGTGGAGCTGGCACAGGACGTACTGGGCTGTGGAGGCGTACTGGAGGTCTGGTGCGTAGAGCCTGCACAAATTGTCCCGGACAGATGACACACTCCGCACGGCGAGTGCGGGGAGCTGGCACAGGACGTACCGGACTGAGAAAGCGCACTGGAGGCCTGGTGCCTAAAGCCGGCACAAGTGACACCGGACTGGTGACACGCACTTCAGGGCGAGTGCGAGGAGCAGGCACAGGACGTACCGGACTGGGGAGGCACACTGGAGGCCTAGTGCGTGGAGCCGGCCATAGGTGGTACCGGACTGGTGACACACACCTCAAGGTGAGTGCGGAGAGCTGGCACAGGACGTACAGGGCTGGGGAGGCGTACTGGAGACCTGGTGCGTGGAGCCGGCACAGATTTTACCAGACTGATAGCACGCTCCTCAGGACGAGTACGGAGAGCTGACTCGCCGACCACCCCTTGTCCCCCCCCAAAAACAATTTTGGGCTGGTTTTTGTGCTTTCTTTGTGGCCGTGAACCCCGGCATCGTAGCTGTCCTCCCTTCTTTCCTTGCATCTGCCGCCAAGGAAGGCTATCCTGTCCTGCCAGGATCCCTTCCCATCCAAGAGCTCCTCCCAAGTCCAGGATCCCTTCTCCTCCTGGGCACGCTGCTTGGTCCTGTTGTGGTGGGATCTTCTGTCACGATCGTCATAAGAACATGAGGACCAAAGCGCAGCGTGATATGGGTTCCACATCTTTTAATTCGTGAAACACACAAAAACAATAAAGAGCAAACAACACGTGAACCTATGGAGTGTTCACAGGCAACTACACATAAACAAAATCCCACAAAAACCAAAATGGCTGCCTAAATATGATCCCCAATCAGAGACAACGATAAACAGCTGCCTCTGGTTGGGAACCATACCCGGCCAACATAGATATAAACAACCTAGATTACCCACCCTAGTCACACCCCGACCTAACCAAAATAGGTAATAAAAAGGCTCTCTATATGGTCAGTAACACTAGATATTTTAACATCAAAGTTTAGAACTGCTTGTTTCAACCTTGATTCAGTGTCATTATGATTATGCCTGCTCTGCTTGGTATATTGGGCTATCAAAAACGCTGAAAAAGACGCATGCAAAATAATGCTATCAGGTATATGCTGAATGTCCTCCCTAGGATCCACATAGGGAGGTGGGCTTGTTGCCTTTGGAGTACAGAGTGGACCAACTTAAAATGGATCATATGTTTGACATCTTAAATGATCATGCCCCAGGTTATATGAAAAACCACATTGATATGATCTATAACCAGCACAGTTACAATACCAGAGCTAGTGTCATGTCTTGTAAAATCCCAAGAGTAAACGTACTGCGAGGAGCACATTTTTTTTATAAAGGCATTTGTCTCTTTGGAGTAGCCTCCCCTTCGAGATCAAGCAAAGAAAAAGTAAAAAATAGGTTTGAAAAGCAGGCAAATGTTTTCATTTGGAGAAGGTTGTCTGAGTAAGAGAAACCACTCCACTGCCCCGTGTGCCCCCTACTGCTGGTCAGGTGTATTTATTTGAAGGATCGGTATGATGTCCAATTAATAGTTTGTTTGAATGTGAAATGAATATAGTTGATTTAAGGTAAGTTAAGACCCCATGAAATGGACAAACAGGTAAGGGAAAAGTGCAGTGAATAGTGCCACTTTTTAGGACGTCAATATAAATGAATGTATTTATGGTTTGTAATTTTGTCTTGCCTTTTAATCATTTATATGTGTTATTGTTTTTACCATTGAGGACCACTTTGGAAACAAGCATTTTAATTCATACTTTCAAGTGATATCCTCTGGGTCCACATTGTACATTTAGTTGAATATGTCTGTTATCCTCCCAAAAAATACATTCAATTTAAAAGAAAAAAAACCAAGACCATCCTAAATGTTAACAAGCAGCTGTCCATGCTAGAACTCCACTAGGTAGCTGCGTGCCTTCATCAGGCGTTTGAGCTTGTTCTGCAGTGCAGCCCTCTTGCTGCCGATGTCAAAGTCCTCCTTCAGCAGCTGCTCGATGTTGTCCTTCTCCTGCAGAGTCTGAAGCATCTCCCTCTGCAGCTGGGAAGCAAACTCCTGCAGGACCAGGTAGCGGATCACCATGGGAATCTGATCAGCCAGACGCTGACTGGATATCTGTCAAAGATAAAGAGACAGACAAGACAAAACACCTATTAATAAAATAGACATAGCACATTTACATATAACAATATAATCTAGCTTTCAGGGAATTGGTGAAGAAATTAGTTTAAGTTCCATTCAATCTCTGAGTTAGTGCCCTCTTATCCCTAGTCTAAAGAGCTGGTGGAAATACAGGTAGGTTCTTGTTTAGGGTGTTAGGCCAGCATCTAAGATAGTGATTTACACAGTGCTTACCCTGTAATAGGACTTGAGGTGCAGCATCATCTCCTGTAGGGTGGCATGGTTGTCTGTGCTAAAGATCGTACTCCTTATCTTAGGGGTTGGTAAGGGTCGGTCGTCTTCCTCCTCCCTCTTCCTCTCACTCAGACTGTGGCTGTAGGTGCTGTCCTGTGTGTACACTATCATCTCCATCTTGAACTGAGTCCTCAACATGGACTCAGCTGTAGACTCATTCACCTGCTTAATGGCCTCAATCTTTGTCTGTAGTTGAAACAAAACACAACTCAGTCAATCAACAGGAGATAAATGTAGTTGGTGCATGTCAGCCATCTCATTCACATACAGGTTGATGACCAACTGTGGGAATATCAAAGATAAATGGTGACATTAATATTGCATGGTGTGAGATAAACCTTCGCTGATTTCAGGAGGTTAGGAAATCCAGTGAAGCTGCTCTGAGCCAGCAGTAAGAACACCTTCCTAACGGCATCTAGAGAAGGGAAGAAACACCATAACATCACTCTGACACAGGACTCACAGATAGATTACATTCTTGGATGGAAAATATACATAAAGCATCTTGGCTTTATAGTTTGGCAAATAGGCTCCCATATTAAATAATATACTTGGTTTTAGTATATGGATAAAAAGTGGGAAAAAATAAGAACCTTCTCAAACATATACTATACCTGAAATCTCCTTCAGTTTCTTGACTGCTGGTTCCTCGAGTTGTTTGATCTGGTCTTTCACCATCACCTCAAAGGTCTTGTAGTTGATGAACCCTGGGAGCTCCCTTCCACGGTACGTCTTCTCATAATTAGACACTTCTCCCTCGATCCTCTGGTTAACTGCAATATACAAAAGGATGTCATTATGTTGCATTACACTAAATAAGCAAGTGTGTGAGCCTTCCATGTCAAATACAAATTCTGTACATCAATCTCAATTCAAATAGCAATTCTTTGTTATCTAGCTCGCTGAAGTAAGCCATTGTTTTTGATGGGTGCATCGGAGCATGATAATGGTGAACTCACAGTTTTCTCCAGAGCGATCCAGGTGTAGCTTCCATTTCCCAAACTCTTGTCTGAGTGTGGAAAAGACATTGAGACGAACTCCACTCTTCAGCTCCTCCCCAGTGCTCAGGTTGATGGCATCCTGGGTGAACGCAGTCACTTTCTGAGACACAGAAAGAGAAGTTATTAGATACTTGGGAGGGGTAGATGTGTAAAGAGAAACAGCTATGGATAAGATTTCATCAACTTTCAAATGCTTTCCTGAATTGATAAGTTTTGCTAACAAAGACTGTTGTGAGTTTGGATCAAGGCCAGAGCTGAGTGAAGGAGAGGGTAACTAAATCATCTGTTGCAGGCTGGGGAGCTCACATCGATCAGGAAGTATATCCTTTCTGCCGAGTCCTCAGGGGGTCCGGTACCATATCTTTCCAGCTCGGCATGTGTCTCTGACAGCTTTGCCTCAATCTGCTCTTCTAGACGAGGCAGGGATTTCTAAAGGGCACAACGCAGAGTCATGGCTTATAGCAACAGTCACTCAGTAACAAATGTATAGGATTTTGTGCAGTAACATCTAATGGAAGAACAATTTACCTCGATATGATGCACCAGTTCAAGAGTTAATTTCTCTGCCAGTTTAGGGATGGTGGCATGGCCCTCATCATAAAGTGTGCTGCAGAAAGGTTAGAAAAACAGGTTTTCACAACATACCAAGTAGTTTGGTTACCACACAGGTACACAATTCAATTAAAAACTAACACACTTTGAGTGTTTAAAATGGGCACTGGATCAAATTTGCTTCATGCTTTCCAAGACAGCTTTTAAAATCTTCAACCCAGAGGACCAACCTGAGATGAGCGTGCTCTTTGAAGAAAGCCTTCTCCCTCTCTGTGGCCTCGGTCAGTGAGACTCGCTCCATGATCTCTTTCTGGCCCCTGCACTTGACTATCATGTAGCCCTTAGTCAGGTGGATAACCTCATTATGAACTATGTCCACCACCGTCTCCTCTGTGCCTTTGTCTACCAGGTCAGGCTTGGTCAGGATGCCTGTTCAATGGGAAACGCACACAAGTCTAACTCATTAAAGTCAACATAAGTCAACATGGTCCATAATAGTTGAGTAAATAATAAAAGGGGGATTACCTAATGTCCTTTCCCCTTCAGGGTCCACCTCTTGTGCCATCTGCAAAGCCTCTGTGGTTGCAATGTCAACATTGCATGGCACAACCACCAAGTTGATTGTTTCTTGCTTCATGATGAACTTCCGTATCAGTCTCTTAATCTGAAAATGTCATATATATTATACATAACATGTCGTGGGGGGACTTGGTTTCTGGGTTAAAAATGCAGTGTATTCCCACAAACATTGTGTGTGGGGTGGAAGGGTGTACCTGTTCACCAATGTTCTCAGGTTGACCTTTGACAGCTACCCGGGCGATGCCTGGCAGGTCGATGAGTGTGAGGTCTGGGACGTCAGGGGAGCCAATCTCTAGGCTGATGAGGTCATCACTGATACCCACCCCCACACCTGCCATTTCATTCTGGGCTGAAGGGAGGAATAAGAATACAGAACACCGTTGCTAGAAACCACCAGGGTTCCAACAGCACAATAGTAAAGTGGATCAAGTTATCTTTTTTTTGGTATTTAATACTTATAGGTGTGCTCTCTTATGGATTGGAGAACATAGTTTAGACTTTAGAGACTTTCATCTTTGCCATGATCAGCAGACCAATGACCACACCTTCACAAATTTTCTTCTCCACATCAGAGGGATCCTCAATCTCCTCCTCATGGTCTTGGTAGCTGATTTTTCCGTGCCATTCTTCTCCTTCTCTCTTCCTCTTCATCTTCAGCTCGAGAGGGCATCGTGTTACAATACCTGTCAGAGTTGACAGAGGAATTAGAAAGCATGAAAGAGATTAAATTAAACTGTAAGAAACACAGAAAAAACAGTCCATATACAACATTTTCCCAGTACAATCAAATTAAATTGTGAAATATTCCATCTTTCTGTGCTTGTAGTTGATCCCCAAAAACATTTGACATCTTGTTTTAAAGAAAATTGATAGTCACATTTTGCTCAGTCATCAATCATTGATCATAATGCATTATGAAAATGTATCGAAAGCATGTTAGAAAACGCTCCAAACCAATTCTGAATGATGTCTCGGCACAAAAAATATATATACTGTATAATGTTCCACTGTCCCATAAATCCGTGTTGCTGTTGTAAAGAGCATCATTCAAACATGGATTCATGGCACAGTTGATTTATTTTGTATTTTTATGAGTGCAGAGACATCATTCAGAGTCAGAATGGGATTTTGATGTAATAATTGGTGTGGAGTGTTTTAATGTTTTCTAATATGCGTTACACATATTTGCATATTGCAATACAGTCAATGGCAAGTGATGACTCAGCAAAATGGGAAGTATAATTCTCTGTAATGAAAAAATAAATATATATAATACAAAAAAACATTGGGGAATCAATTACAATCACAGAAAAAGTGAAAATAAAGCCGCATATAAAATGGGTGAACTTCCTCTTTAACATATTAAACTAAGAGATCAAATGATAACCAAATGAATACAGATTCACTTGTTAAACCTCTCTGAGACATTGATAGATGATAAATACTTGTTACCTCAATTTATCAAACTATCACTCACCACTCCCCCTTGGCAAAGCCACCCCAGACAGCGCCTCCAGCACCGAGCTCTTTCCCGAACTCTGGTCCCCTATCACGGCGATGGCAGGCAGCGCAAGGTCCTTCTCCACACCAAGGGAGCGCAGGGAGTCAATAAGGTCTATACAGGGACGCACCTTCTCCTCATAATGTTGGTTTAGAGTGTTATTCATGGTGTATTATTATTTAGTGATAAAACTTAAATAAAAAGCTAAGTGTACTGCTCTCTGATAACCACTGCGTGTCCCTTTTCTCCGATACAGGAGATTTTACGTCTCGATACGTTTTATAATGGGTAAAACAACCGGTTCCGTGTGTTCAGTGTCATCCCTGGGAATCGAATCTTAAGCGGTTGTTCCCACTTTCATTTCTTAATCGAAAGTTAGTGCCGAACCTGGAAGCTGCATCCAACTGAACCAAACGACGTGAGACATGGCGTCATTTCTAGGCTACACCACTAGATGGCCCTGTCTCACTAAATAAGTTATAGACTACTTTAGGTTTCTTGTGTGGCCTGCCTGACGTGGACTGATAAAGAGCGCAATGCATTTGACAGCTCAAAACGGTTTTTAATTTTCACATATTTTTAATTTTGACAATAGATTTAAAAAACAATTGGTTTAACACTCCAACTAAATCCAAATAGGTCAACCTAAACTGGGAGGCCATTCCCACTGGGCACAGACGTAATTTCAACGTCTAGTTTTGATTTACTTTTGGTTGCGTTGTCAACTAACGTGAATTCAACTTGGAATCAACAAAAATTATCACCCCTTCATTGGATTTAAGCTATTTTTCACCATAGAACTTTATAATAAAGGATTGCATGCCTCTATCATCACATTTGTAGGCTAATGCAAGCCTACTATTCCTAATGTGATTATTAGATTGGATAGTGGTAATTTAGGCTATTAATAAACGTGTAGTGGGATAGGTTTATAAACTACAGTTGAAGTCGGAGGTTTACATAAACTTAGGTTGGAGTCATTAAAACTTGTTTTTCAACCAGTCCACACATTTCTTGTTAACAAAATATAGTTTTGGCAAGTCGGTTAGGACGTCTACTTTGTGCATGACACAATACATTTTTTTCCAACAATTGTTTACAGACAGATTATTTCACTTATAATTCACTGTATCGCCTACCTTCAAACTCAGTGCCTCTTTGCTTGACATCATTGTAAAATCAAAATAAATAAGCCAAGACCTAAAAAAAAAAAAATTGTAGACCTCCACAAGTCTGGTTCATCCTTCGGAGCAATTTCCAAACGCCTGAAGGTACCACCATCATCTGTACAAACAATAGTACGAAAGTATAAACACCATGGCCGTAATACTGCTCAGGAAGGAGACGCGTTTTTTCTCCTAGAGATGAACATACTTTGGTGCGAAAAGTGAAAATCAATCCCAGAACAACAGCAAAGTCCTTGTGAAGATGCTGGAGGAAACAGATACAAAAGTATCTATATCCACAGTAAAACGAGTCCTATATCAACATAACCTGAAATGCTGCTCAGCAAGGAAGAAGCAACTGCTCCAAAACCGCCATAAAAAAGCCAGACTACGGATTGCAACTGCACATGGGGACAAGATTGTACTTTTTGGAGAAATGTCCTCTGACCATCGTTATGTTTGGAAGGTAAAGGGTGAGGCTTGCAAGCCGAAGAACACCATCCCAACCGTGAAGCATGGGGTTGGCAGCATCATGTTGTGGGGGTGCTTTGCTGCAGGAGGGACTAGTGCACTTCCCAAAATAGATGACTTCATGAGGAAGGAAAATTATGTGGATGTATTGAAGCAACATCTCAAGACATCAGTCAGGAAGTTAAAGCTTGGTTGCAAATGGGTCTTCCAAATGGACAATGACCCCAAGCATACTTCCAAAGTTGGCGCAAAATGGCTTAAGGACAACAAAGTCACGGTATTGGAGTAGCCATCACAAAGCCCTTTGAGGGCAGAACTGAAAAAGCGTGTGCGAGCAAGGAGACCTACAAACCTGACTCAGTTACAACAGCTCTGTCAGGAGGAATGGACCAAAATTCACCCAAGTTATTGTGGGAAGCTTGTGGAAGGCTACCCGAAACGTTTGACCCAAGTTAAACAATTTAAAGGCAATGCTACCAAATACTAATTGAGTGTATGTAAACTTCTGACTCACTGGGAATGTGATGAGAGAAATAAAAGCTGAAATAAATCACACTCTCTACTATTATTCTGACATTTCACATTCTTTAAATAAAGTGGTGATCCTAACTGACCTAAGACAGGGAATTTTTACTAGGATTAAATGTCAGGAATTGTGAAACTGAGTTTAAATCTATTTGGCTAAGGTGTATGTAAACTTCCGACTTCAACTGTATATCAGAGACGTTTCCTTTGAGCGTGAAAAATATGTCCCTTGATAAACATTTCATGCAATTCTACCACACTTTATACGACAGAATAATGGTAGCCTAGGCCTTCTCTACTGACAACAGATCAATAAAAAAAAACTTGTATTGAATGCAACCATGTAATCTAGGTCTATGAAAAAGGGCTTGGCTAAAAGGGATCCAGCTTTTGTCAAATTGTCAGAAGTAAAATAATAATAATAATAATTGTGTTTTAGCTAACCCTAACTCTTTTCCTAACTTTAACACAATTCTCCTAACCTGCTACGAAATGTCAAATATGACGTTAATTTGACAAAAGCTGGATTCCTTCTAGGCATGACCATGAAAAGGGGGAAACGCAACATTGTTGTCCAAAAAAACTCCAGTGGTATCATATTGTATGGCTAGATTATAAATTAACAAATGTCCAGACAGAGGTTTGAGTTTACGAATTCCCGGTTTATAAACAGCCTACTGTTTGGCCGTAGCCCACGCCAAATAAATCAAGGATCACAGTATAAAATAACAGTGACCATCTCTTCATAAGACAAAACCTAAGAGAGAGAACAATAGCTAAGCATGGTCTTAAACTTGCGGCAAAGATGTTCTAAGATTAGATGTGGTCTATCGTTTCCAATGGAGGCAAGTGAGCCGAGTCGGTGGGATCGTGTGTCGAGATGGGTTCTTCAAAGTCACGTGTATTAGTCTATGAGATGTCAGTCAGTTGGCTTAGTGACGTCAATAAAAATATTGTCATCATCATATTAACATATATATCATCATATTCGAATTAGGTTAAAAATGAGATGCAGACGTTGGACTGGAGATTTGGAGAAGAGGGACTTCGACATGTTTTGATGTATCTAACGTTAAGTAGCTATTCGTTGTTGAGCCTTGTATAATGCCACCAAGATAGAAAAGTAAGTTACAAATATATAGTTTAATGTTATACATGTTATATAAATGATTACTTAAACGTTTTGTAGTGGGCGTTAACTGTTTGGCTAGCTATTTTCCGGTAACATGCTGAGGGACAGTAACGGTAAATTAGCTAACAGTTAATAACGTTAACCTGTTAGATCTCTAGGGGCGCTATTTCATTTTTGGATAAAAAACGTTCCCGTTTTAAGCGCGATATTTTGTCACGAAAAGATGCTCAACTATGCATATTCTTGACAGTTTTTGAAAGAAAACACTCTGAAGTTTCAGAATCTGCAAAGATATTGTCTGTAAGTGCCCCAGAACTCATTCTACAGGAACCAAGATGATGCGTCAACCAGGAAATTAGCAGAATTTCTGAAGCTCTGTTTTCCATTGTCTCCTTATATGGCTGTGATTGCGCAAGGAATGAGCCTACACTTTCTGTCGTTCCCCCAAGGTCTTAGCAGCATTGTGACGTATTTGTAGGCATATCATTGGAAGATTGACCATAAGAGACTACATTTTCCAAGTGTCCGCCTGGTGTCCTGCGTGGAATTCGGTGCGCAATTGCCAGCTGCTTGTACTTTTCCATTTGATATAGGGGAGAAACCATGCGTCCAAGAACGATATATCAATGAAGAGATATGTGAAAAACACCTTGATGATTGATTCTAAACAACGTTTGCCATGTTTTCAGTCGATATTATGGAGTTAATTTGGAAAAAAGTTCGCGTTTTGAGGACTGAATTTTCGGGTTTTTTTGGTAGCCAAATGTGATGTATAAAACGGAGCTATTTCTAATACACAAATAATCTTTTTGGAAAAACTGAGCATCTGCTATCTAACTGAGAGTATCCTCATTGAAAACATCAGAAGTTCTTCAAAGGTAAATTATTTTATTTGAAGGCTTTTATGTTTTTGTTGAAATGTTGCGTGCTGGATGCTAACGCTAATGCTAATGCTAAATGCTACGCTAGCTAGCTACTTTTACACAGATTATTGTTTTCCTATGGTTGAGAAGCATATTTTGAAAATCTGAGATGACAGTGTTGTTTACAAAAGGCTAAGCTTGAGAGATGGCATATTTATTTCATTTCATTTGCGATTTTCATGAATAGTTAACGTTGCGTTATGGTAATGAGCTTGAGGCTGTAGTCACGATACCGGAGATCAGAGAGGTTAAATTAGCTGGGCTCCGAACATGCAAGAAACTAGCTGAGGACTAGTTAACAGTTGTCATTTTGCTAACCAATACTGAAGATTATTGGTAAAATATAATTGAGTGAGGTTATTAATAGCTAACCTGTTACTCTTCTCTTAAAACTTGTTGAGGATAGGGGGCAGTATTTTCACTTTGGATGAATTGCGTGCCCATAGTGAACTGCATCAAACTCTGTCCTATATTGCTAATATATGCATATTATTATTACTATTGGATAGAAAACACTCCGAAGTTTCAAAAACTGTTTGAATTATGTCTGTGAGTATAACAGAACTCATAGGGCAGGCAATCTTCCAAACAAGGAGTGAAATTCTGAAAGTTGTAGCAACTTTGACGTCATTGCCCCCTCCTTTCCCAACAAGATATGGATCTGGAAGCACTTCCTACGCCTTCCACTAGATGTCCTCATTCAGTAGAAAGTGTAATGGAGCACTTGCTGTGAACTTTGACTTAATGGGAGGGAAAATAGTCAGTGTCGCAACAGAATGCCATTTTGCTGTGGCGCATTTCTCTGTGGCTGCTACGGCTGTTCCATTCGGCCCCAGATGAAAACGTATGATCCGGTTGGAACGTTATTGGATATATATGATAATAACATCGTGAAGATTGATTCTCTACTTAGTTTGACCAGTTTATTTCACCTGGAATATATCTTTTGGAAGTTTTCGTGCAAGTTATCTTGGACCAGCAGTCAGTTTTTGGGCACGTGAGCTGAAAGTGATAGCAAATGCAGCTACTTGGACACTAGTATTGGACATTATGGAACAAAACAACGATTTATTGTGGAACTAGGACTCCTTGCACTACATTCTGATGAAAGATCATCAAAGGTAAGGGAATATTTATGTTGTAATTTCGTATTTCTGTTGACTCCAACATGGCGGTTACGTCTGAGCGCCGTCTCAGATTATTGCAATGTTAGGCTTTTTCCGTAACGTTTAAAAAAAATCTGACACAGCGGTTGAATTAGAACCAGTGTATCTTTAATTATATGTAGAACATGTATCTTTAGTCAAAGGTTATGATGAGTATTTCGGTTATCTGGCGTAGCTTTCTATAATTCCTCCGGATATTTTGGAGGAATTTCTGAACATGGCGTCAATGTAAACCGAGATTTGTGGATGTAAAAATGCATATTATCGAACAAAACATAAATGTACTGTGTAACATGTCATATGACTGTCATCTGATGAAGATTTTCAAGAGGTTAGTGATTTTATTTCTAATCCTGCTTTTGTGATTTTATCTTTGGCTGGAAAAAATGGCTGCGTTTTTTCTTTGGTTTGGTGGTGGTCTAACATAAATATATGTTGTGTTTTCGCTGTAAAACATTTTAAAAATCTGACATGATGGGTAGATGAACAAGGTGTTTATCTTTTATTGGACTTGTTAATGTGTGAAAGTTAAATATTTCGAAATAATATTTTTGAATTCCCTGCGCCACCTTTTCAGCTGAACGGGGGGGTGAAGTTCCCTGAGGGGAACTCCTTGCCCCAACAGGTTTTAATATATGTTATAATTTCACATTGGCAAGAAGAGAGAAATAGTAGATAGCTTGATATACAATATTGTAATGAAACAGCAGGGAGCAGGTCTCGAACCCTCGACCTTCTTGCCCGAAGTCCAGCGCGCTATCAACTGTGCCGCAAAACCCAGGGTCGCTACACTACTCCCTTCTTTCAAGAGTCTTATAGGAACGCGCAAAACATTTAAACGTGTTAACCCTCGCAAGACTGCAGGCCCAGACGGCATCCCAAGCCGCGTCCTCAGAGCATGCGCAGACCAGCTTACAGACATATTCAATCAATCCTTATCCCAGTCTGCTGTTCCCACATGCTTCAAGAGGGCCACCATTGTCCCTGTTCCCAAGAAAGCTAAGGTAACTGAGCTAAACGACTACCGCCCCGTAGCACTCACTTCCGTCATCATGAAGTGCTTTGAGAGACTAGTCAAGGACCATATCACCTCCACCCTACCTGACACCCTAGACCCACTCCAATTTGCCTACCGCCCAAATAGGTCCACAGACGATGCAATCTCAACCACACTGTACACTGCCCTAACCCATCTGGACAAGAGGAATACCTATGTGAGAATGCTGTTCATCGACTACAGCTCAGCATTTAACACCATAGTGCCCTCCAAACTCGTCATCAGGGGTCCCTGGGTCTCGACCCCGCCCTGTGCAACTGGGTACTGGACTTCCTGACAGGCCGCCCCCAGGTGGTGAGGGTAGGTAACAACATCTCCACCCCGCTGATCCTCAACACTGGGGACCCACAAGGGTGCGTTCTGAGCCCTCTCCTGTACTCCCTGTTCACCCACGACTACGTGGCCATGCACGCCTCCAACTCAATCATCAAGTTTGCGGACGACACTACAGTGGTAGGCTTGATTACCAACAACGACGAGACGGCCTACAGGGAGGAGGTGAGGGCCCTCGGAGTGTTGTGTCAGGAAAATAACCTCACACTCAACGTCAACAAAACATAGGAGATGATCGTGGATTTCAGGAAACAGCTGAGGGAGCACCCCCCTATCCACATTGATGGGACAGTAGTGGAGAGGGTAGTAAGTTTTAAGTTCCTCATAGTGGAGAGGGTAGTAAGTTTTAAGTTCCTCGGCGTACACATCACGGACAAACTAAATTGGTCCACCCACACAGACAGCGTCATGAAGAAGGCGCAGCAGCGCCTCTTCAACCTCAGGAGGCTGAAGAAATTCGGCTTGTCACCAAAAGCACTCACAAACTTCTACAGATGCACAATCGAGAGCATCCTGTCGGGCTGTATCACCGCCTGGTACGGCAACTGCTCCCCCCACAACCGTAAGGCTCTCCAGAGGGTAGTGAGGTCAGCACAACGCATCACCGGGGGCAAACTACCTGTCCTCCAAGACACCACCCGATGTCACAGGAAGGCCATAAAGATCATCAAGGACATTAACCACCCGAGCCGCTGCCTGTTCACCCCGCTATCATCCAGAAGGCGAGGTCAGTACAGGTGCATCAAAGCAGGGACCGAGAGACTGAAAAACAGCTTCTATCTCAAGGCCATCAGACTGTTAAACAGCCACCACTAACATTGAGTGGCTGCTGCCAACACACTGACTCAACTCCAGCCACTTTAATAATGGGAATTGATGGAAATATATGTAAAATATATCACCAGCCACTTTAAACAATGCTACTTAATATAATGTTTACATACCCTACATTACTCATCTCATATGTATATGTATATACTGTACTCGATACCATCTACTGCATCTTGCCTATGCCGTTCTGTACCATCACTCATTCATATATCTTTATGTACATATTCTTTATCCCTTTACACTTGTGTGTATAAGGTAAAAGTTTTGGGATTGTTAGGTTAGATTACTTGTTGGTTATTACTGCATTGTTGGAACTAGAAGCACAAGTATTTCGTTACACTCACATTAACATCTGCTAACCATGTGTATGTGACAAATACATTTGATTTGATTTGATTTAATGTACAATGTTACACCTCCATAAGAGACAAAGTTTAGTCAATTATGTCCTCCATTTTTGTTATTCCAATCTATAAGATGACGACGAAGTTGGTTTTGGTGGCTTTTAGTCTTGTGGCATGCCTACTTTGCATTTGCCTGTTGTGAATTTGACAACTTCCTTTCCAGGAGCTGTATTCTCTTAAAGTAACATCTGTATGAGATTAACTTTGTGATTGTTTTGTTTCAATGTGTGTGCAATTAATCACTGTGGGTGCATTATTATTATTATTATACTATAGACCTTCAATTGGATGATGGCCTCCTCCTGCATGACACCTGAGCTACATTCTGCTTCCTTTCACGCCTGAGCTTCCTCTATCCTCCTGAGGAGGACTCCTTTCGCTACCTCTGTCACCTGAGCTTCCTCCTGTATGCATGTGAGGAAGCCTCCTGCCACCTCTGTCACCTGACAAACCACCTCCTGCAGACCACCTGAACTAAATTCAGCATCTGCTGCTTCCTCTGCTGGGTCTATGCTCTCCTTCATTCTCTTGTTCTCTCTGACTTTCTCACCTAAAACTCCTACATCTGCTTCCCTGTCCTCTCCTTCAAAAATAGACAATTCAAGACTTGAAACCTGTTGATAAAACAATAATGATCCATCTTTAATTGCTACGAACTTTGTGGTTGGCTTACTACTTTTTGTATTTATTTATTCTGGTAGGTACTGCCTCGGAAGACAGTGTTTTCCATGAACCCTGTTGAAAGACATTTTTATCAGAAAAGTATAATATGACTGAAATGTATTTTTATTGACCAAGATAATAATCAGAATAAATCACTCTTCAAAGTGCGCCTCACACACAGAGTAACCCCCTTTCTTCAGGTCCTCAAAGGACTTCTGCAGACTGATGTCCCTACGCCTGGTTTAATCTCACATTTGATTGAATTCAGCTAGATGTTGGTCTATGTTTAAGGTCTCCTGTTTTATAGTTAACTTAAGAGTGTAGTGGTTGCTATAACATCTGTGGTAGTATATTGTAGATAATAGTTCATGTCCTCTATCCCTGTTATTCACCCTGATTTTTACTTTTTAATAGTACTCTACAGTTAATTATACAGCTGCCGGGTTGTTTTTCTCTCTGTATGTGTAAGAGGAGTGCGACATACACTCCAAAACTGACACTCCTCTGTGAGACACCACCTTAACAACCATCGCCTGATTAGCAACACCTCCAAAAGTACATATTATAGAATAAAGACCCACACATTATCCTGTCCTATGAAACATTAGAATAAAGACCCACACTTTATCCTATGAAGCATTTTCAATTGCTGCCCTCTTAAACCTGATTGATCTTTTGAAGCTCTGCTCTAATGGAACTTGTTCAGTTTGTCTCAGTTGTTGAAACTTATTATGTCCATACAAATATTTACACGTGTTAAGTTTGAAAATAAACGCAGTTGACAGAGAGAGGACGTTTCTTATTTTTCTTTGCTGAGTTTATATAGCTATATCCTATTATAATCTATATTTTGTTTTCTCCTATTGCAACTAAAAAGGATAAAGTTCACATTATCATAGGAGAGTTCGATGGTTACAAGCTCGGTGACAGAGGGTACCCCTGCCAGCCCTATTTGCTGACCCCTTACCCTGAGCCCGGCCTGCAGCAAAGTTATAACTTGGCTCACCGCAGGACACGAGCCAGGGTAGAGGACCATTGGGATGCTCAAGGCCCTGTTCCAGTGCCTTCATAGGCTCTGGGTCACCCCAGAAAGGGCATGTGACATTATTGTGGCATGTGTGATTCGCCACAACATTGCCACAATTAGAGGAGAACAATGTCCTACTCAACCAGTGAACGGTCTTGATGACGATCCTGACCACCCCGCTGACACACGAGATGAAGAGCATTAAGAGATACAATATGCTACCATAATTTTTGATTGATCCATCACCTCCCCAGTGTCAAATAAAGACAATATGCCTTTCTTTTCATGAAGTCTTTATTTCCTGCTAGTACAAATGCAGTACAGTAGTTCATATTTTTGTTGTTCAAACAAGTAAAATAATTTACCTGTGGGCACCTCACTCACCTTTAACTGATGTTCTACCTGTGAGCACCTCACTCACCTTTAACTGATGTTCTACCTGTGGGCACCTCACCCACCTTTAACTGATGTTCTACCTGTGGGCACCTCACCCACCTTTAACTGATGTTCTACCTGTGGGCACCTCACTCACCTGTAACTGATGTTCTACCTGTGGGCACCTCACTCACCTTTAACTGATGTTCTACCTGTGGGCACCTCACCCACCTTTAACTGATGTTCTACCTGTGGGCACCTCACTCACCTTTAACTGATGTTCTACCTGTGGGCACCTCACTCACCTTTAACTGATGTTCTACCTGTGGGCACCTCACTCACCTTTAACTGATGTTCTACCTGTGGGCACCTCACCCAACTTTAACTGATGTTCTACCTGTGGACACCTCACCCACCTTTAACTGATGTTCTACCTGTGGACACCTCACCCACCTTTAACTGATGTTCTACCTGTGGGCACCTCACCCACCTTTAACTGATGTTCTACCTGTGGGCACCTCACCCACCTTTAACTGATGTTCTACCTGTGGGCACCTCACCCACCTTTAACTGATGTTCTACCTGTGGGCACCTCACCCACCTTTAACTGATGTTCTACCTGTGGGCACCTCACCCACCTTTAACTGATGTTCTACCTGTGGGCACCTCACCCACCTTTAACTGATGTTCTACCTGTGGGCACCTCACCCACCTTTAACTGATGTTCTAGCAGTTGTATTTCTATTTTTATATTTTGCATCTGCAACCTCATGTGGTCAATTTTCCAATTTGTTCCTCTAAGTACAACTTGTACAGCTGTTTCACAGGGAGCTATAGTAACACAAAAAAAATACATTGAATTTCACAGTGCCAGGTCTACTTAGTTTCATTGTAAGTCATGGGCCAATGCTGAATAACATCTTAATGAGGTTCTGCTGTGGAGCTGGATGGACCCTCTTCCTCATTGTAATTTCCAGCATTGCGCTGTTAGAGAAAAAGAAGGTGCAAGTTTTATTATGGTACAACACTATCATCAACTGTTAGATGTGATTTTTAATTTTTAAGGCATAACCCTCAATAGGCCTCTCTCCACTTTAATAATGGGAATTGATGGGAAATTATGTAAATATATCACTAGCCACTTTAAACAATGCTACGTTATATAATGTTACTTACCCTACATTATTCATCTCATATGCATACGTATATACTGTACTCTATATCATCGACTGTATCCTTATGTAATACATGCATCACTAGCCACTTTAACTATGCCACTTTGTTTACATACTCATCTCATATGTATATACTGTACTCGATACCATCTACTGTATCTTGCCTATGCTGCTCTGTACCATCACTCATTCATATATCCTTATGTACATATTCTTTATCCCCTTACACTGTGTACAAGACAGTAGTTTTGGAATTGTTAGTTAGATTACTTGTTATTACTGCATTGTCGGAACTAGAAGCACAAGCATTTCGCTACACTCGCATTAACATCTGCTAACCATGTGTATGTGACAAATAAAATTTGATTTGATTTGATTTGATATACTACAGGTGACACAAAATCCTATAGGACTGTGAGAATCCTATAGAATCCAATATGATTACTTTTTTTATTTCCAATAGATTCTAATAGGATTCCAAAAGGATTCTGATAGAGGTGACGAGATTCTATTGAAAAAAATCACTAATCCTATAGGATTTTTTCACAAGGGCTGAAATGATGTAGAAACAATGTTGATTCAACCAGTTTTTGCCCAGTGGGTAAGTTGATGTTCTGTGGTCCCCACAGGCCCATCCAAACATGATAAAGAGGAAGCATGTAAAAAATGAAATATATTTTTTCAGAAATATAAACTATAAAACACAAGTGAAAATATCAGAAATAAATTATACATTGCCTATTAATAAAAAGATTGCACTTCCTTCTCTGTTCCCAAATGCTATCAGGCAGCTTCCACTCCACCAGGTAGGCTAGCTGCATTTGAGTTTAATATTATAAACAAAAAAACGATAACAAAGAACTTGACAGCATAGTAACTTTATTATAACTTAGATAACAGAATCTACCCCAAACCTCAATGCCTACTTCCATTAACCAACCTATCTGAAGTTAGACAAGACCATCCTAAATGTTAACAAGCAGCTGTCCATACTAGAACTCCACTAGATAGTCGCGTGCCTTCATCAGGCGTTTGAGCTTGCTCTGCAGTGCAGCCCTCTTGCTGCCGATGTCGATGTCCTCTTTCAGCAGCTGCTCGATGTTGTCCTTCTCCTGCAGAGTCTGAAGCATCTCCCTCTGCAGCTGGGAAGCAAACTCCTGCAGCACCAGGTAGCGGATCACCATGGGAATCTGATCAGCCAGACGCTGACTGGCAATCTGGCAAAGAAAAAAAAACGAAGAGGAGTGTATCAGCTCTTGGGCATGAGACAATGAACTTCTTTTAACAGTAGCCTGCTGTAAATACTCCTGACTTACATGATAATAGGACTTGAGGTGCAGCATCATCTCCCGTAGGGTAGCATGGGTGTCAAGGCCATTGACAGTACTCCTTACAGAAACAACAGGTAACCCTTTCCAACTCCCTAAATTATTTTTAACTAACTCTCCCTCCTCCAACTCTTCCTCCTCCCTCTTCCTCTTCTTCAGGCTAGAGCTGTAGGTGCTGTCCTGTGTGTACACTATCAGCTCCATCTTGAACTGAGTCCTCAACGTGGACTCAGCCGTAGACTCCTTCTCCTGCTTGATGGTCTCGATCTTAGTCTGAAGGCCAAAAGACAAGTTATTCAATGTGTTATCTCCGCATCTTGTTTAGGTTGAACTTGATGGCCTGCTGTGGCAATATATATGGAAAAGTATGGGAAAGTATATAGAAACAGTTATGAAAACAGTTACCTTTGCTGTTTTCAGAAGGATAGGGAAACCTGTGAAGCTGTTCTGAGCCAGCAGTATGAACGCCTTCCTAGCAGCATCTAGAAAAGGGAAGAAACACCACTGTGATACATACAGATGTCTTAATTTGATCACTCTTTTGTTGCTAAGAATTATTTTGTTGCTAATGAATGCAGATGAGCTTCATGATTTACATAAATCCACTGAAAACACACAATAACACAAGGTTATATTAACGGAATTGCACACACACACACATAATTGTTTATTTGTATTGTTTGTATATTGTTGTATTTAACATTTCTGTGACTGTCCTTGTTTATCAGTGTATCACTATTTTGTTACTTGTCATATTATGTGTTTCTTGTGGACCCCAGGAAGAGTAGCTGCTGCTTCTGCAAAAGTTAATGGGGATACAAATAAACAAATAGGCATTTTGCATATAGCCTAATCTTGGCCAGCTGATAGCCTAACCACCAATCAAGCAACATTATGGACTAAATGTTAAAATCCTGTTGCTGCAGGAACATTTTGCTGCGACAATACTGGTCAAACTAAGATCTGACATCGGTAGGACTCAAAACTACTACCAAACTCAAAGATAGACTACATTCTTGGATGTAAATCGGTAAATGGTTGAATCAAACCCAATGACTGGGTTTCAGGATAAGTAAAAATATATATATATATATATATTTTTTTAAAGATCTATGTACTCAATACTGTACCTGATAACTCTTTCAGCTTCTTGACTGCTGGTTCTTCCAGTTGTTTGATCTGGTCCTTCACAATCACCTCAAAGGTCTTGTAGTTGATGAACCCTGGGAGCTCCCTTCCACGGTACCGCTTCTCATAATCATCCACTTCTTTTTCAATCTTCTTATTAACTGCAATATGAGGCATCCACATTATCCTGTTGTTAACCTAAATGTGTGAGTGTAAGCATTCAATGTGATTTTAGATTCACAAGAAAGATGCTATGAGGCTACATTAATTTTATATATCTATGTTAACAATCTACAACTTTGATATGATATTTTGTTTGTCTTGAAATATCTGGGCCTACATTTGACATTTTGATGATGGATGACACAGGAAAAGAAAACATTTTGACATAAATGGCAACTCTCGGTTACCAAACTTCCTGACCCAGTATTTATGGCCAATGTTTGATTGGTGTATGAGAATTGTGTACTCACAGTTCTTTCCAGAGCGATCCACGTGTGCCTTCCATTTCCCGAACTCTGTTCTGAGTGTGGAGAAGACATTGATGTCTCCACTTTTCAGCTCCTCCCCAGTGCTCAGGTTAATGGCATCCTGGGTGAACAAAGTCACTTTCTGCCACACGGAAAGAGGAAGTATCACGTCAGTGTATCCTAAGAATGAGGGACTATGATTGCTTTGAGCTTCAGGGACTCACATCGATCAGAAAATACAGCCGTTCTTTTGGGTCTTCAGGGGGTCCGGTACCACATTTCTCCAGAGCGGTGCGTGTCTCCTCCAGCTTTTCCTCAATCTGCTCTTTTAGACGAGGCATGGATTTCTAAACACAAAGAAAGACATTCAAACAAGGCATATAACAATACACCCTGCAAATAATCCCGGTATATTCACATAAAGCCAGAGAGGTACAGGGACATCATAATGTAAGAGGAATTCACCTCGATATGTTGCACTAGTTCAAGAGTTAATTTCTCCGCCAGTTTGGGGATGGTGGCATGCCCCTCATCATAAAGTGTGCTACATAAAGGATAGAGAAAATGTGAAAACACAATGCAAACCTTTCAGAAAATGTTGATGCATTTGTCAGACAATAAGACAACAACAACAACAACACAGATCTGAGAATGATAGGGGAGACAGCCTAAAAACACACCGGTAGGATTGTCAGACGTTTTCCGTCAACAATACTCTGAACAGAATGTCACAGTCAATCTCTTTTGTGCTCACACAGCAAAGACCTTGAAGTCATTAGCCAGTCAGAATTGTTCAAATAACTCAAACCAGAAGGTGGCAATAGTGTTGCTTGGAAATTCATGTCTGTGTGTGTTGCTTTATGGTCTAGTCCAGGTATTCCCAAACTGGGGTACGCGCAATGCCGTTGGGGGTACGCCAAATAAAAATGATTGATAAAAAATAAAATATATATTATTCTTCACATTTTTAAACAGTTCTATTTTCCAACAGGGCTATATATTTGGGTAAGGTTTTTTTCTCGCCTGAGTAGCCTCGTTTCACTGCCAAAAATACAATTAAACCATCTAGTAAACCATCTAGTTTAACTTTGTTAAAGCAAGGCCCCTGAACTCTCATGTGTTTTCTGCACAATACAATGATATGGGCAGCGACTATGTAACGCGTTTACAACATACAGAAGTGCGCTGGTTATCAAGGGGCAAAGTATTGACACGTTCTTTTGAATTGAGAGACGAGCTTAAAGTTTTCTTTACTGACCGCTTGCATGATGACGAGTTTCTCACACGACTGGTCTATCTGGGTGATATTTTTTCCTCGCCTCAATGATCTGAATCTAGGATTATAGGGACTCTCCGCAACTATTTTCAATGTGCGGGACAAACTTGAATCCATGATTAAGAAGTTGGAGCTCTTGGAGTCTGCATTAACAAGGGACAACACACAGGTCTTTCCATCATTGTATGATTTTTTTGTGTGCATATGAACTCAAGCTTACGGACAATGTCAAATGTGATATAGAGAAACACCTGAGTGAGTTGGGTGCGCAATTACGCAGGTACTTTCCTGAAACGGATGACACAAACAACTGGATTCATTATCCCTTTCATGCCCTGCATCCAGTCTACTTAACATGCTCCAAACACTAGTATGTACATACATAAATAAACATGGGTACGAGGACCCGCCGCGCACCTATACAACCATAAAACAACACTGACATAAAACAATCTCTGACAAAGACATGAGGGGAAACAGAGGGTTAAATACACAACAGGTAATGAATTGGATTGAAACCAGGTGTGTGGGAAGACAAGACAAAACCAATGGAAAATGATACGTGAACAAGAGAGCCTCATCGAAATTTCAACATGCGGTTCTGTGAAAATTGAATTTAATCAGAAGCCACTGCCAGATTTCTGGATTGGGCTGCGCTCAGAGTATCCTGCCTTGGCAAGTCTTGCTGTTAAGACACTGATGCCCGTTGCAACCACATACCTATGTGAGAATGGATTCTCAGCCCTCACTAGCATGAACACTAAATACAGGCACAGACTGTGTGTGGAAAATTATTTAAGACTGAGACTCTCTCCAATACAACCCAACATTGCAGAGTTATGTGCATCCTTTCAAGCACACCCTTCTCATTAACCTGTGGTGAGTTATTCACAATTTTCAATGAAAAAATAAGGTTTTATATGTAAGGTGGTTAAATAAAGAGAAAAATGATTGATTATTATTATATTATTATTTGTGCCCTGGTCCTATAAGAGCTCTTTGTCACTTCCCATAAGCCGGGTTGTGACAAAAACTCACACTCATTCTTATGTTTAATAAATGTATAACATAGTGTGTGTGTGGCAGGCTTACAATGATGGCAAAAAACAACATTTGAGAGTGCGCTGACCCTGGTGCTAGAGGGGGTACATAGCTGGAGGTTGAATGTTTGAAGGGGTTGTCACGACTTCTGCCGAAGTCGTTGCCTCTCCTTGTTCGGGCGATGCTCGGCGGTCGACGTCACCGGTCTTCTAGCCATCATTGATCCATTTTTCATTTTCCATTGGTTTTGTCTTGTCTTCCCACACACCTCGTTTCAATCCAATTCATTACCTGTTGTGTATTTAACCCTCTGTTTCCCCTCATGTCTTTGTCAGAGATTGTTTTATGTCAGTGTTGTTTTATGGTTGTATAGGTGTGCAACGGGTCCTCGTACCCATGTTTATTTATGTATGTACATACAGTGCCTTGCGAAACTATTCGGCCCCCTTGAACTTTGCGACCTTTTGCCACATTTCAGGCTTCAAACATAAAGATATAAAACTGTATTTTTTTGTGAACAATCAACAACAAGTGGGACACAATCATGAAGTGGAACGACATTTTTTGGATATTTCAAACTTTTTTAACAAATCAAAAACTGAAAAATTGGGCGTGCAAAATTATTCAGCCCCCTTAAGTTAATAGTTTGTAGCGCCACCTTTTGCTGCGATTTCAGCTGTAAGTCGCTTGGGGTATGTCTCTATCAGTTTTGCACATTGAGAGACTGAAATGTTTTCCCATTCCTCCTTGCAAAACAGCTTGAGCTCAGTGAGGTTGGATGGAGAGCATTTGTGAACAGCAGTTTTCAGTTCTTTCCACAGATTCTCGATTGGATTCAGGTCTGGACTTTGACTTGGCCATTCTAACACCTGGATATGTTTATTTTTGAACCATTCCATTGTAGATTTTGCTTTATGTTTTGGATCATTGTCTTGTTGGAAGACAAATCTCCGTCCCAGTCTCAGGTCTTTTGCAGACTCCATCAGGTTTTCTTCCAGAATGGTCCTGTATTTGGCTCCATCCATCTTCCCATCAATTTTAACCATATTCCCTGTCCCTGCTGAAGAAAAGCAGGCCCAAACCATGATGCTGCCACCACCATGTTTGACAGTGGGTATGGTGTGTTCAGGGTGATGAGCTGTGTTGCTTTTATGCCAAACATAACGTTTTGCATTGTTGCCAAAAAGTTCAATTTTGGTTTCATCTGACCAGAGCACCTTCTTCCACATGTTTGGTGTGTCTCCCAGGTGGCTTGTGGCAAACTTTAAATGACACTTTTTATGGATATCTTTAAGAAATGGCTTTCTTCTTGCCACTCTTCCATAAAGGCCAGATTTGTGCAATATACGACTGATTGTTGTCCTATGGACAGAGTCTCCCACCTCAGCTGTAGATCTCTGCAGTTCATCCAGAGTGATCATGGGCCTCTTGGCTGCATCTATGATCAGTCTTCTCCTTGTATGAGCTGAAAGTTTAGAGGGACGGACAGGTCTTGGTAGATTTGCAGTGGTCTGATACTCCTTATAATTTCAATATTATCGCTTGCACAGTGCTCCTTGGGATGTTTAAAGCTTGGGAAATATTTTTGTATCCAAATCCGGCTTTAAACTTCTTCACAACAGTATCTCGGACCTGCCTGGTGTGTTCCTTGTTCTTCATGATGCTCTCTGCGCTTTTAACGGACCTCTGAGACTATCACAGTGCAGGTGCATTTATACGGGGACTTGATTACACACAGGTGGATTGTATTTATCATCATTAGTCATTTAGGTCAACATTGGATCATTCAGAGATCCTCACTGAACTTCTGGAGAGAGTTTGCTGCACTGAAAGTAAAGGGGCTGAATAATTTTGCACGCCCAATTTTTCAGTTTTTGATTTGTTAAAAAAGTTTGAAATATCCAATAAATGTCGTTCCACTTCATGATTGTGTCCCACTTGTTGTTGATTCTTCACAAAAAAATACAGTTTTATATATTTATGTTTGAAGCCTGAAATGTGGCAAAAGGTCGCAAAGTTCAAGGGGGCCGAATACTTTCGCAAGGCACTGTACTAGTGTTTGGAGCATGTTAAGTGGAAATTTATTAAAAGACTCCATTTACACTCTGTTTGACTCTCCTGCGCCTGACTTCCCTGCCACCTATACACACGATTCTGACAGTGGTACAGGACTATAAAAAGTTTGGAAACCACTGGTCTAGTCAATAGCTAGATGCGCTAATGTTGCTACTGTTGTAGAAAGCCCTTGTTGATACTAGCCAGATGGCACCAGCTAGATAACTAGCTAGCAATATTTTAATTCACTCTCCATAATTGCATACGTTAGCTAAATTGTTAGCATGATTCAATAGCTACCCATTGTGCTAGCTAAAGTAATGATACTGCATTTATACTAGGCATCCAGCAACAGGCAGCTGCTACATGGAAACGTATCCATTGTGATATAACTATGTTACTGGCTATAGTGGCCAGATAGCTAGCTTGGTAAAGCATTTAGTGTTGTGCGCATTGTGCTGCATTGTGCTGCACTTATTGCCACTCCCTTCATTTCATATGAGGTGTGTGTGACTGCCTTGCTCAGTTAGGAAGCTAACTAATAAGCTAGTGCACATTGTCAAACCTAACAAAAACAAAAAAAACGTATTCAAGCACAAAACTCCTTTGTTTTGTGCTTGAAGAACAATTCTCATAAGTGCCCTATTTTTTCTTTTTTCTTGTCACTCCCCTCACAAAACATTATAGCAGTTTTGAAACTGCAGTAAAAGTGCAGTAACTGCAGTAACTGTAGTATTTTGGACGCAGTCGTTACAGAATAACTGCAGTGTACTGCACTGTAACTGGTTATTTTGAACGCTGTATTTGCAGCATACTGCAGTTATACTGCACTCTGACTACAATCGTTCTTAAGGGTCCAGTCGCCTCCCCCACGTGGAGGTCTGTGCTCTCTGATTGGCTCAAAGTCAAGTTGTTGGCCACAGCTGAGTGTTGCAATTCTACAAGTAGAAACTGCAGTTTCATAGGTACCAGGTCAGTACACAGCAGGTACGTATTTTATTCTAGCAAGAGAAGGAACGGCATCATACTGTGATCAGTACCTATCGGCAGTCTCAGATTCTCAGTGTGTTTCATGCTTAAGATGGTCTGGCTTGATGGCTGGAATCTTTGGTAAATCTTGTTATCTTGTGGGGTAAAGAGCAATAATTGGCTGCAGAATGTTCATGACTAATTGTCAACCCTCTGTGTACCAGACTTAAAGCACACTTCAATCCAGAGGACCAACCTGAGATGAGCGTGCTCTTTGAAGAAAGCCTTCTCCCTCTCTGTGGCCTCGGTCAGTGAGACTCGCTCCATGATCTCTTTCTGGCCCCTGCACTTGACTATCATGTAGCCCTTTGTCAGCTGGATAACCTCATTATGAACTATGTCCACCACAGTCTCCTCTGTGCCTTTGTCTACCAAGTCAGGCTTAGTCAGGATGCCTGTTCAATGGGGAAACACACACAAGTCTCACTCATGAAAGTCAACATTACACAAGAGCTTGCTTCATAATAGTTTAGTAAATAATAAAAGGGTGGAATACCTAATGTCCTTTCCCCATCAGGGTCCACCTCTTGTGCCATCTTCAAAGCCTCTGTGGTTGCAATGTCAACGTTGCATGGCACAACCACCAAGTTGATTGTTTCTTGCTTTGTGATGAACTTCCGTATCAGTCTCTTAATCTGGAAATGCCAAAGATTATTATACTGTACATAACGTGTGGTGGGGGGATACGTGTCATTTTGGTTTCTGCTCTAAAGCTGGGGTGACAAATGAACAGTGGTTCCCCACAAACATTGTGGGTGGGGTGGAAGGGTGTACCTGTTCCCCAATGTTCTCAGGTTGACCCTTGACAGCTACACGGGCGATGCCTGGCAAGTCGATGAGTGTGAGGTCTGGGACGTCAGGGGAGCCAATCTCCAAGCTGATGAGGTCATCACTGATACCCACCCCCACACCTGCCATTTCATCCTGGGCTGGAGGGGGGGGGGGGGGGGGGGGGGAATAAGAATACAGGTGCCTTAGAACTAGTTAACTGTACCAACAGTTAATTATATTTTTAATGGTTTTAGGTATATATGAAAATAGTATGTTAGTGAAGAATAGTGACTCTGTTTAGACGCTTGAGGTAATGAGAGTGGTTCAATGACAGTGACCACACCCACCTTTCCGAATTTTGTTCTCCACATCAGAGGGATCCTCAATCTCCTCCTCACGGTCCTGGTAGCTGATTTTTCCGTGCCATTCCTCTCCTTCTTTCTTCCTCTTCATCTTCAGCTCGAGAGGGCATCGTGTTACAATACCTGTCAGAGTTGACAGAGGAGGAGTTAGAGAGTGTAAAAGAGATTAGATGACTCTGCAAGAAACCCAGAGAAAAACAGCCCATATACATCACCCTGTCAGAGAGTTCATTGGAAGAAGAGGAGTGAGAGAGAAGAAAAAAAGAATATCAACTTACAGTGCCTTCGGTGTTGATATGTTACAGCCTTACACTAAAATGAATTACTTTTTTTTTTTTAATCCTCAGAAATCTACACACAATAACCCAAATGACAAAGCGAAAACAGGTTTAGACATTTTTGCAAATGCATTAAAAAAAAATTAAAAAACAGAAATACCTTATTTACATAAGTATTCAGACCCTTTACTATGAGGCTCGAAATTGAGCTCAGGTTCATCCTGTTTCCATTGATCATCCTGGAGATGTTTCTATAACTTGATTGGAGTCCACCTGTGGTAAATTTGATTGATTGGACATGATTTGGAAAGGCACACACCTGTCTATATAAAGTCCCACAGTTGACAGTGCATGTCAGAGCAAAAACCAAACCATCAGGTCGAAGGAATTGTCCGTAGAGCCTCGAGACTGTATTGTGTCGTAGGCACAGGTCTGGGGAAGGGTACCAAAAAGTGTCTGAGCATTGAAGGTCCCCAAGAACACAGTGGCCTCCATCATTCTTAAAATGGTAGAAGTTTGGAACCACCCAGACTCTTCCTAGAGCTGGCCGCCCGGCCAAACTGAGCAATCGGGGGAGAAGGGCCCCCGATCAGGCCTTTATAGTAGAGTGGCCAGACGGAAGCCACTCCTCAGTAAGGCACATGACAGCACTCTTGGAGTTTGCCAAAAGGCACCTACAGACTCTCAGACCATGATAAAAAAGATTCTATGGTCTTACGAAACCGAGATTGAACTCTTTGGCCTGAATGCAAAGCGTCACATCTGGGGGAAACCTGGCACCATCCCTAAGGTTAAGCATGGTGGTGGCAGCATCATGCTGTGAGGATGTTTTTCAGTGGTAGGGACTGGGAGACTAGTCAGGATCAAGGCAAAGATGAACGGAACAAAATACAGAGAGATCCTCGATGAAAACCTGCTCCAGAGCACTCAGGACCTCAGACTGGGGAGAAGGTTCACCTTCCAACAGGACAATGACCCTAAGCACACAGCCAAGACAATGCAGGAGTGGCTTCGGGACAAGTCCCTGAATGACATTGAGTGGCCCAGCCAGAGCCCAGACTTGAACCTGATCTAACATTTTTGGAGAGACCTGTGCAGCAACGCTCCCCATCCAACTTGACAGAGCTTGAGAGGATCTGCAGAGAAGAATGGCAGAAACTCCCCAAATACAGGTGTGCCAAACTTGTAGCATTATACCCAAGAAGACTCGAGGCTGTAATCACTGCCGAAGGTGCTTCAACCAAGTACTGACTAAAGGGTCAGGATACTTATGTAAATGTGATACTTCAGTTTTTATTTTTAATACATTAGCAAACATTTATAAAAACCTGTTTTTGCTTTGTCATTATGGGGTAATGTGTGTAGATTGATGAGGGGGAAAAAAACAATTTAATCAATTTTATAATATGGCTGTAATCTAACAAAATGTGGAAACAGTCTAGGGGTCTGAATACTTTCCAAAGGCACTGTACATATCAACTATAACATCAGAAACGAAACATAGAAACTAGCAAACACAATTGCATTTTATCGATGGCAAATTTAATGCACAAAAATACCGTGATGAGATCCTGTATCTGTGACCAACAGATGCATATCTTTATTCCTAGTCATGTGAAATCCATAGATTTGGACCTAATTTATTTATTTCAATTGACTGATTTCCTCATTTGAACTGTAACTCAGTAAAATCAATTAAATTGTTGCATGTTGCATTTATATTTTTGTTCAGTAAAGTTGATTGCAACATACTGGCTGCGTACTCATATTATTTATTGGATTACATGTCATTTAGGGACCTACTTTCCCACTGCCCTCATCTCTTATTTAAAAAAATTTGATTTTTATTTATTAACAACAATAACAATACAGAGTGTACATGAGGGAACACAAGTATATATAGATTATATACAATGGACAATTGAGCTAGGGGGTACAATATCACACTACACAAAGACCTTAATCAGGGACATACATACACTTATAATTCTAACAGTTTTTTTGTTAGTAGAGTATTTAATTGTCTTAAAATACAGTTCAATTTCTTTTTGTAGGGTAAGAAAATGTGTTTTTTTGTTTGTAAATTGACATTTGTGAATATGAAATTTGGCCAAAAGAATAATGAAATGAATATGTTTCAATAATGAACATAAAAATGTTTCAGCTTATTCCCATCGTAGGTAAAGATTCCAAGCAGTTCATCTCTTCAATTAGAAATCTACTGTTGTCTTGCGACAGTTTTCGTACATGAATACAATGACAAAAAAGATGCAACACTGTTTCTGGGTGGTTACTACAAAAGGAGCAATTTGAGAAAATCTTCATATAGTAGTTGGTAGGATAATATTTATGAATAATTTTAAAGGAAACTTCCTTAATTCTGTTAACAAGTAGGTATGTGTGTGGCAACATCCAAACTTTTTTCCAACAGATACTATCAATAAATCCATTCCAATAAGGCATGACATAAGGTCCTGACATACAACATCGCTCTGTTGTTGAATGGACCAAAAGAGAAACAAATCTTTCCTACTGATGAGTCAACAGGGACAATAGAAGGCAGGCTCTGAGGCTCAGGTCTTGACACGTTCCTGAATAATAGAGCAACACCTGAGGGAATGGCATCTAAAACAATTGCAAGATCTTTAGGTGTTACAGGGACCTTGTAAAGTGATATGAATTCCTTATAACTGAGTGCATTTACCAGTTGGCTCACCAATATGATATTATTTCGGAACCAATATTATAAAAACCACTGCCCTCATCTCACCTGTTTCATCAGAATCTAAGTCACTTTTATTCGCCAAGTACATTTACATGGGGCGGCAGGGTAGCCTAGTGGTTAGAGCGTTGGAGGTTGCTATATCAAATTCCCGAGCTGACAAGGTTAAGAAAAATCTGTCTTCTGCCACTGAACAAGGCAGTTAACCCACTGTGCCTAGACGTAATTGAAAATAAGAATTTGTTCGTAACTGACTTGCCTAGTTAAAAAAAGGTACAAAAAAATAAACATGTACCTACCAGGAATTTGACATGATGAAGCCACATTAAACACAGAATGTACACTATCAACATGTACACTATGTAGAAAAACAACAACTACAGACACTGTGAACACTATAAACTACACGATAAATTATGCACGTACAGAATGTTCATGAATTATCACTCACCGCTACCCCTTGGCAAAGCCACCCCAGACAGCGCCTCCAGCACCGAGCTCTTTCCCGAACTCTGGTCCCCTATCACGGCGATGGCCGGCAGCGCAAGATCCTTCTCTACGCCAAGGGAGCGCAGGGAGTCGATGAGGTCAATACTAGGACGCACCTTCTCCTCATAATGTTGGTTCAGTGTATAATTCATGATTTGCTATTTTTTTTTTAAACGGTTAATACACTGCAACTGACTACACTGCAACTGACTACTGGCTGTACAGGATCTGTAGAAATAGTAATCCCCGGGAAACGATTCTTAACCATAATAGAGTTTCACTTTCAGTTCTTCAACAGCGAGGTAACCTGTGTTTCATCTCACTCGATGTTACATACATTTTTTCAAATGTTCAAATTTCAATAGCTCAACCATCCTGAGGCCAGAGAGTAATTAATTGACTTGCAGCCTGTACGTGTTGATGTGAAATATTAAGTATGTCTTAAACTGTAAACCACGGACAAAGTGTCAGAGACTCAACAATATTCAGATTAACATCATGTCAATTTAAACATCATAATAGACAGGTCGGAACTAACATGGCTGAGGGACCTCGAACTGATGCTAAAGTTCGCACCAGACAGACGCGGGAGTCTATCCAAATCTTGTGTCATTAGTAAGCCTTTGAAATAATCAATCATATTTTTTAAAAGTTTTGATGGAAAAGTAGGTAAAAAAGTGTATTTTATGGTCGTCACAATTGTGACCAGTGGGATAATGTGATGTATACTGAATTAATATATTTCTCCTATATCCCAGCTGTCACGCCCTTGCCATAGAGAGGCTTTTTATTCTCTATTTTGGTTAGGCCAGGGTGTGACTAGGGTGGGCATTCTATGTCCTTTTTTCTATGTTTTGTATTTCTAGGTCTTGGCTTGGTATGGTTCTCAATCAGGGACAGCTGTCTATCGTTGTCTCTGATTGAGAACCATACTTAGGTACCCCTTTCCCCCACCTGTTTTGTGGGAAGTTAACTTGGTCTTTGTTCAGGGCACATAGCATCACGGTTTGGTTTATGGTCTTCAATTGTCGGCGTCATTTTGAATAAAGAAAAAATGTATGCTTACCATGCTGCACCTTGATCCAGTCCTTCAGCCAGCTGTAACACCAGCCCAGTTATTAACACATTTAGAACTGTCACTGGCAGTCCCCAACATTGCTACTAGAATGCCCCATCACATTTTAGTGTGACTATTTTACATATCTAAAACCCTTTTATATCACTGATATGAATACTGAGAGCAAAAACAAAAATCAACAACCATCAAGGTATTTCAACATTGTTACTTTAGTGCAACATGTATTGAAACATTACTTTTGTAACTTTATTGTAACATTTGAACTTGTACATTAGTGCAATATTCATTGAAACATTGTCATTGTGACATTTTAGTGCAACATTCACTAACAACTGTATAGCAGTTGTGTCATTCATTCACATTGAACATAAAGGTAACATTTAGGATAGAGGTAGCCTATAGAACATGCATTCAAGTAGAGGCCAACACTGAACAAAATGTAAAAATATATATATATTATATATATACATATACATATGTATATGTATATGTATGTGTATAATATATATATATATTTTTTTTAAATGTTTATCAACTTTCAAAGCAGAATTACTTTCCCATTGTTCCTAAAAATAATGCAGTGTATCGTATACCATTTTATCCAACGTAAGAAAAAAAACTATTTCAGATTTTGCTACATAAGACCGATTTGAGCCGGTTAGTCACATATTGTTCCATTATTCACTTTTTGGACGTTAGAGTTTTGGGTGGGCAAAAGTCTCTCTAGACAAAGGCATTATTTTAGTTGATACTAAAGGGTAGAGAGAGAGTTAAAGTAATCAAAACAGGAACATTTTACATTTGGCTAGAAATTCAAAAGGAAATTATCTTAACAGAGAAAAATATTCTCCTGTGTGCTACCTAAATCCCCCCACTAGAATCCCCATACTTTAATAAAGACAGCTTCTCCATCCTGGAGGTGGAAATCAATCATTTCCAGGCCCAGGGACATGTACTAGTCTGTGGCGACCTAAATGCCAGAACCGGACAAGAACCCGACACCCTCAGCACACAGGGGGACAAACACCTGCCTGCAGGTGACAGCATTCCCTCCCCCATATGCCCCCCTAGCACAACTATGACAACATAACCAACAAAAACGGGTCACAACTCCTGCAGCTCTGTCACACGCTGGGTATGTACATAGTCAATGGTAGGCTTCGAGGGGACTCCTATGGTAGGTACACCTATAGCTCATCTCTTGGCAGTAGTACTGTAGACTACTTTATCACTGACCTCAACCCAAAGTCTCTCAGAGCGTTCACAGTTAGCCCATTGACACCCCTATCAGACCACAGCAAAATCACAGTCTACTTGAACAGAGCAATACTCAAACATGAGGTATCAAAGCCAAAGGAACTGAGTAACATTAAGAAATGCTATAGATAGAAGGAATGCAGTTTGGAAACCTACCAAAAAACAATTAGGCAACAACAAATTCTATCCCTTTTAGACAATTTCCTGGGTAAAACGTTCCACTGTAATAGTGAAGGTGTAAACTTGGCAGTAGAAAATCTTAACAGTATATTTGACCTCTCAGCTTCCTTATCAAATCTAAAAATCTCAAATAGAAAACTGAAGAAAAAGAACAACAATGAAAAATGGTTTGATGAAGAATGCTAAAATCTAAGAAAGAAATTGAGAAACCTGTCCAACCAAACACTTAGAGACCCGGAAAACTTGAGTCTACGCCTTCACTATGGTGAATCACTAAAACAATACAGAAATACACTACGGAAAAAGAAGGAACAGCACATCAGAAATCAGCTCAATGTAATTGAAGAATCCATAGACTCTAACCACTTCTGGGAAAATTAGAAAACACTAAACAAACAACACGAGGAGTTATCTATCCAAAATGGAGATGTATGGGTAAACCACTTCTCCAATCTTTTTGGCTCTATAACAAAGAATAAAGAGCAAAAACATATACAGGATCAAATACAAATCTTAGAATCAACTATTAAAAAGACTACCAGAACCCACTGGATTCTCCAATTACCTTGAATGGACAAAATAAAAACCCTCCAACCCAAAAACGCATGTGGTGTTGATGGTATCTTTAATGAAATGATCAAATATACAGACAGCAAATTCCAATTGGCTATACTAAAACTCTTTAACATCATCCTTAGCTCTGGCATCTTCCCCAATATTTGGAATCAAGGACTGATCTCCCCAATCCACAAAAGTGGAGACAAATTTGACCCCACTAACTACCGTGGGATATGCGTCAACAGCAACTTTGGGAAAATCCTCTGCATTATCATTAACAGCAGACTCGTACATTTCTGTCATGTATTGTCATGTTGTGTCTTGTTTCTGTCCTTTCCCTTCACCCTGTCTCCCTCTGCTGGTCGTTATTAGGTTACCTTTTCTCCCCCTCTTTCCCCCAGCTGTTCCTTGTCTCCTCCTAACTACCTCGTCACCCCTTTTCCCACCTGTTCCCTTTTTCCCTCTGATTAGTCCTCTATATCTCTCTCTGTTTTTGTTCCTGTCTTTGTCGGATTCTTGTTTGTGTTTTTCATGCCTGAACCAGACTATCGTCATGTTTGCTGCAACCTTGTCCTGTCCTGTCGGAATCTGCCGGTCCATCTGAGCCTACCTATGTTTTGTTATTAAAGAAGTTCTGTTTACGTTAATTCGCTTTTGGGTCCTCATTCACGCACCATAACAGAAGAATCCGACCAAGAATGGACCCAGCGACTTCGGATCCTCTCCACTCAGCCGTCGAGATCCAGGGAGCGATGCTAGGCAGACACGAGCAGGAATTGTCTGCTGCTCGACATGCCGTTGAGACCCTGGCCACCCAAGTCTCCAACCTCACAGAACAGGTTCACCATCTCCGCCTCGATCCACCGGCCACTTCCAGGGCTTTCGAATCTCCGGAGCCCAGAATCAATAACCCGCCGTGTTACTCTGGGGAGCCCACTGAATGCCGCTCGTTCCTCACCCAGTGTGATATTGTGTTTTCTCTCCAGCCCAACACTTACTCCAGGAGCACTGCTCGTGTCGCCTACGTCATATCTCTCCTTACTGGACGGGCTCGTGAGTGGGGCACGGCAATCTGGGAGGCAAGGGCTGAGTGTACTAACCAGTATCAGGACTTTAAGGAGGAGATGATACGGGTTTTTGATCGATCTGTTTTTGGGGAGGAGGCTTCCAGGGCCCTGTCTTCCCTATGTCAAGGTAATCGATCCATAACAGACTACTCTATTGAGTTTCGCACTCTTGCTGCCTCCAGTGGCTGGAACGAGCCGGCTTTGCTCGCTCGTTTTCTGGAGGGTCTCCGCGCAGAGGTAAAGGATGAGATTCTCTCCCGGGAGGTTCCTTCCAGCGTGGATTCCTTGATTGAACTCGCTATTCGCATTGAGCGACGGGTTGATCTTCGTCACCGAGCTCGTGGAAAGGAGCTCGCGTTCTCCGTTGCCCCCCTCTCCGCATCACTACCATCTTCCTCTGCCGGCTCGGGTGCTGAGCCTATGCAGCTGGGAGGTATCCGCATCTCGACTAAGGAGAGGGAACGGAGAATCACCAACCGCCTCTGTCTCTATTGCGGTTCTGCTGGTCATTTTGTCACTTCATGTCCAGTAAAAGCCAGAGCTCATCAGTAAGCGGAGGGCTACTGGTGAGCGCTACTACTCCTGTCTCTCCTTCAAGATCCTGCACTACCTTGTCGGTCCATCTACGCTGGACCGGTTCGTCAGCTTCCTGCAGTGCCTTAATAGACTCTGGGGCGGAGGGCTGTTTTATGGACGAGACCTGGGCTCGGGAACATGACATTCCTCTCAGACAGTTAAGGGAGTCCACGGCCTTGTTCGCCCTGGATGGTAGTCCTCTCCCCAGGATTCAGCGTGAGACGCTACCTTTAACCCTCACTGTTTCTGGTAATCATAGCGAAACCATTTCTTTTTTAATTTTTCGTTCACCTTTTACACCTGTTGTTTTGGGCCATCCCTGGCTAGTTTGTCATAATCCTTCCATTAATTGGTCTAGTAATTCTATCCTCTCCTGGAACGTCTCTTGTCATGTGAAATGTTTAATGTCTGCTATCCCTCCTGTTTCCTCTGTCTCTTCTTCACAGGAGGAGCCTGGTGATTTGACAGGGGTGCCGGAGGAATATCACGATCTGCGCACGGTGTTCAGTCGGTCCAGGGCCACCTCTCTTCCCCCACACCGGTCGTATGATTGTAGTATTGATCTCCTTCCGGGAACCACTCCCCCCCGGGGTAGACTATACTCTCTGTCGGCTCCCGAACGTAAGGCTCTCGAAGATTATTTGTCTGTAGCTCTTGCCGCCGGTACCATAGTCCCCTCCTCCTCTCCCGCCGGAGCGGGGTTTTTTTTTGTTAAGAAGAAGGACGGGTCCCTGCGCCCCTGCATAGATTATCGAGGGCCGAATGACATAACAGTGAAGAATCGTTATCCGCTTCCTCTTATGTCTTCAGCCTTCGAGATCCTGCAGGGAGCCAGGTTTTTCACTAAGTTGGACCTTCGTAACGCTTACCATCTCGTGCGCATCAGGGAGGGGGACGAGTGGAAGACGGCGTTTAACACTCCGTTAGGGCACTTTGAATACCGGGTTCTTCCTTTCGGCCTCGCTAACGCTCCAGCTGTCTTTCAGGCATTAGTCAATGATGTCCTGAGAGACATGCTGAACATCTTTGTTTTCGTTTACCTTGACGATATCCTGATTTTTTCACCGTCACTCCAGATTCATGTTCAGCACGTTCGACGTGTCCTCCAGCGCCTTTTAGAGAATTGTCTTTTTGTGAAGGCTGAGAAGTGCTCTTTTCATGCCTCCTCCGTCACATTTCTCGGTTCTGTTATTTCCGCTGAAGGCATTAAGATGGATCCCGCTAAGGTCCAAGCTGTCATTGATTGGCCCGTCCCTAAGTCACGCGTCGAGCTGCAGCGCTTTCTCGGCTTCGCGAACTTCTATCGTCGTTTCATCCGTAATTTCGGTCAGGTGGCAGCTCCTCTCACAGCCCTTACTTCTGTCAAGACGTGCTTTAAGTGGTCCGTTTCCGCCCAGGGAGCTTTTGATCTCCTCAAGAATCGTTTTACATCCGCACCTATCCTTGTTACACCTGACGTCACTAGACAGTTCGTTGTCGAGGTTGACGCGTCAGAGGTGGGCGTGGGAGCCATTCTTTCTCAGCGCTCCCTCTCTGACGACAAGGTCCACCCTTGCGCGTATTTTTCTCATCGCCTGTCGCCGTCGGAACGTAACTATGATGTGGGAAACCGCGAACTGCTCGCCATCCGCTTAGCCCTAGGCGAATGGCGACAGTGGTTGGAGGGGGCGACCGTTCCTTTTGTCGTTTGGACTGACCATAGGAACCTTGAGTACATCCGTTCTGCCAAACGACTTAATGCGCGTCAGGCGCGCTGGGCGCTGTTTTTCGCTCGTTTCGAGTTCGTGATTTCTTATCGTCCGGGCTCTAAGAACACCAAGCCTGATGCTTTATCTCGTCTCTTCAGTTCTTCAGTAGCCTCCACTGACCCCGAGGGGATTCTCCCTAAGGGGCGTGTTGTCGGGTTGACTGTCTGGGGAATTGAGAGGCAGGTAAAGCAAGCACTCACTCAAACTCCGTCGCCGCGCGCTTGTCCTAGGAACCTTCTTTTCGTTCCCGTTCCTACTCGTCTGGCCGTTCTTCAGTGGGCTCACTCTGCCAAGTTAGCCGGCCATCCTGGCGTTCGGGGTACGCTTGCTTCCATTCGCCAGCGTTTTTGGTGGCCCACCCGGGAGCATGACACGCGTCGCTTCGTGGCTGCTTGTTCGGTCTGCGCGCAGACTAAGTCCGGTAACTCCCCTCCTGCCGGCCGTCTCAGGCCGCTTCCCATTCCCTCTCGACCGTGGTCTCACATCGCCTTAGATTTTGTCACCGGACTGCCTTCGTCAGCGGGGAAGACTGTTATTCTTACGGTTGTCGACAGGTTCTCTAAGGCGGCTCATTTTATTCCCCTTGCTAAGCTTCCTTCTGCTAAAGAGACGGCACAAATCATCATCGAGAATGTTTTCAGAATTCATGGCCTTCCGTCAGACGTCGTTTCGGACAGAGGTCCGCAATTCACGTCTCAATTTTGGAGGGAGTTTTGCCGTTTGATTGGGGCTTCCGTCAGTCTCTCTTCCGGCTTTCACCCCCAGTCTAACGGTCAAGCAGAACGGGCCAATCAGACTATTGGTCGCATCTTACGCAGTCTTTCTTTTCGCAACCCTGCGTCTTGGTCAGAACAGCTCCCCTGGGCAGAATACGCCCACAACTCGCTTCCTTCGTCTGCGACCGGGCTATCTCCTTTTCAGAGTAGCCTCGGGTACCAGCCTCCGCTGTTCTCATCTCAGTTCGCCGAGTCCAGCGTCCCCTCCGCTCAGGCTTTTGTCCAACGTTGCGAGCGCACCTGGAAGAGGGTCAGGTCTGCACTTTGCCGTTATAGGGCGCAGACTGTGAGAGCTGCTAATAAGCGTAGAACTAAGAGTCCTAGATATTGTCGCGGTCAGAGAGTTTGGCTCTCCACTCAGAACCTTCCCCTTAAGACCGCTTCTCGCAAGTTGACCCCGCGGTTCATTGGTCCGTTCCGTATTTCTCGGATCATTAATCCTGTCGCAGTGCGACTTCTTCTTCCGCGATATCTTCGTCGCGTCCACCCGGTCTTCCATGTCTCCTGTGTCAAGCCCGTTCTTCGCGCCCCCGCTCGTCTTCCACCCCCCCCCATCCTTGTCGAGGGCGCACCCATCTACAGGGTCCGTAGGATTTTGGACATGCGTCCTCGGGGCCGTGGTCATCAGTACCTAGTAGATTGGGAGGGGTACGGTCCTGAGGAGAGGAGTTGGGTTCCCTCTCGGGACGTGCTGGACCGTGCGCTGATCGATGATTTCCTCCGTTGCCGCCAGGTTTCCTCCTCGAGTGCGCCAGGAGGCGCTCGGTGAGTGGGGGGGTACTGTCATGTATTGTCATGTTGTGTCTTGTTTCTGTCCTTTCCCTTCACCCTGTCTCCCTCTGCTGGTCGTTATTAGGTTACCTTTTCTCCCCCTCTTTCCCCCAGCTGTTCCTTGTCTCCTCCTAACTACCTCGTCACCCCTTTTCCCACCTGTTCCCTTTTTCCCTCTGATTAGTCCTCTATATCTCTCTCTGTTTTTGTTCCTGTCTTTGTCGGATTCTTGTTTGTGTTTTTCATGCCTGAACCAGACTATCGTCATGTTTGCTGCAACCTTGTCCTGTCCTGTCGGAATCTGCCGGTCCATCTGAGCCTACCTATGTTTTGTTATTAAAGAAGTTCTGTTTACGTTAATTCGCTTTTGGGTCCTCATTCACGCACCGTAACAATTTCCTCAATGAAAACAATGTACTGAGCAAATATCAAATTGGCTTTTTACCCAATTACCGTACAACAGACCATGTATTCACCCTGCACACCCTAATTGACAACCAAACAAACCAAAGCAAAGGCAAAGTCTTCTCATGTTTTGTTGATTTCAAAAAAGCCTTCGACTCAATTTGGCTTGAGGGTCTGCTATACACATTGATGGAAAGTGGTTTTGGGGGAAAAACATACGACATTATAAAATCCATGTACACAAAAAACAAGTGTGCAGTTATAATAGGCAAAAAACATACTAATTTCTTCCTACTGGGCCGTAGGGTGTGACAGGGATGCAGCTTAAGCCCCACCCTCTTCAACATATATATCAAGGAATTGGCGCTGGCACTAGAAAAGTCTGCAGCACCCAGCCTCACCCTAATAGAAACTAAAGTCAAATTTCTACTGTTTGCTGATGATCTGGTGCTTCTGTCACCAACCAAGGAGGGCCTACAGCAGCACCTAGATATTCTGCACAGATTCTGCCAGACCTGACAGTAAATCTCAGTAAGACCAAAATAATGGTGTTCCAAAAAAGGTTCAGTCGGCAGGACCACAAATACAAATTCCATCTAGACACCATTGCCCTAGAGCACACAAAAAAATATACATACCTTGGCCTAAACGTCAGCGCCACAGGTAACTTCCACAAAGCTGCTAATGATCTGAGAGGCAGGGCAAGAAGGGCATTCTATGCCATCAAAAGGAACATAAAATTCAACATACCAATTAGGATCTGGCTAAAAATACTTGAATCAGTCATAGAGCCCTTTATGGTTGTGAGGTCTGGGGTCCACTCACCAACCAAGATTTCACAAAATGGGACAAACACCAAATTGAGACTCTGCATGCAGAATTCTGCAAAAATATCCTCCATGTACAACGTAGAACACCAAATAGTGCATGCCGAGCAGAATTAGGCAGATACCCACTAATTATCAAAATCCAGAAAAGAGCCATTAAATTCTACAACCACCTAAAAGGAAGCGATTCCCAAACTTTCCATAACAAAGCCATCACTTACAGAGAGATGAACCTGGAGAAGAGTCCCCTAAGCAAGCTGGTCCTGGGGCTCTGTTCACAAACACAAACACATCCCACAGAGCCCCAGGACAGCAGCACAATTAGACCCAATCAAATCATGAGAAAACAAAAAGATAATTACTTGACACATTGGAAAGAATTAACAAAAAAACAGAGCAAACTAGAATGCTATTTGGCCCTAAACAGAGACTGCACAGTGGCAGAATACCTGACCACTGTGACTGACCCAAACTTAAGGAAAGCTTTGACTATGCACAGACTCAGTGAGCATGGCCTTGCTATTGAGAAAGGCCGCCGTAGGCAGACATGGCTCTCAAGAGAAGACAGGCTATGTGCACACTGCCCACAAAATGAGGTGGAAACTGAGCTGCACTTCCTAACCTCCTGTCCAATGTATGACCATATTAGAGACACATGTTTCCCTGAGATTATACAGATCCACAAAGAATTTGAAAACAAACCCAATTTTGTTAAACTCCCATATCTACTGAGTGAAACTCCACAGTGTGCCATCACAGCAGCAATATTTGTGACCTGTTGCCACAAGAAAAGGGCAACCAGTGAAGAACAAACACCATTGCAAACAGAACAGGCCACAGAAGGAGTGTTGTATGGCATTGAAGCTCATTTGGAGGTTAGTTAGCACAGTGTCCAAGGAAGGGCCAGAAGTATACAGAATGGTGTTGTCTGCGTAGAGGTGGATCAGGGAATCGCCCGCAGCAAGAGCAACATTATTGATATATACAGAGAAAAGAGTCAGCCCGAGAATTGAACCCCGTGGTACCCCCATAGAGACTGCCAGAGGTCCGGACAACATGCCCTCCGATTTGACACACTGAACTCTGTCTGCAAAGTAGTTGGTGAACCAGGCGAGGCAGTCATTAGAAAAACCAAGGCTATTGAGTCTACCGATAAGAATACGGTGATTGACAGAGTCAAAAGCCTTGGCCAGGTCGATGAAGGCGGCTGCACAGTACTGTCTTTTATCGGTCAAGGTTATGATATCGTTTAGTACTTTGAGCGTGGCTGAGGTGCACCCGTGACCGGCTCAGAAGCCGGATTGCACAGCGGAGAAGGTACGGTGGGATTCGAAATGGTCAGTGATCTGTTTATTAACTTGGCTTTCGAATACTTTAGATAGGCAGGGCAGGATGGATATAGGTCTGTAACAGTTTGGGTCTAGGGTGTCACCCCCTTTGAAGAGGGGGATGACCGCGGCGGCTTTCCAATCTTTAGGGATCTCGGACAATACGAAAGAGAGGTTGAACAAGCTGGTAATAGGGGTTGCAACAATGGCGGTGGATAGTTTTAGAAAGAGAGGGTCCAGATTGTCAGATTGTCTAGCCCAGCTGATTTGTACTTATCCAGGTTTTGCAGCTCTTTCAGAACATCTGCTGTCTGGATTTGGGTGAAGGAGAATCTGGGGAGGCTTGGGCGAGTAGCTGCGGGGGGCGGGGTTGGAGTAGCCAGCAGGAAGGCATGGCCAGCCGTTGAGAAATGCTTATTGAAATTTTCGATTATCATGGATTTATCAGTGGTGACCGTGTTACCTAGCCTCAGTGCAGTGGGCAGCTGGGAGGAGGTGCTCTTGTTCTCCATGGACTTTACAGTGTCCAAAAACTTTTTGGAGTAAGAGCTACAGGATGCGAATTTCTGCTTGAAAAAGCTAGCCTTTGCTTTCCTGACTGACTGCGTGTATTGGTTTCTGACTTCCCTGAACAGTTGCATATCGTCGGGACTATTCAATACTATTGCAGTCCGCCACAGGATGTTTTTGTGCTAGTCAAGGGCAGTCAGGTCTGGAGTGAACCAAGGACTATATCTGTTCTTAGTTCTGCATTTTTGGAACGGGGCATGCTTATCTAAGATGGTGAGGAAATTACTTTTAAAGAATGACCAGGCATCCTCGACTGACGGGATGAGGTCAATATCCTTCCAGGATACCCGGGCCAGGTCGATTAGAAAGGCCTGCTCGCAGAAGTGTTTTAGGGAACGTTTGACAGTGATGAGAGGTGTTCATTTGACCGCGGACCCATAGCGCATACAGGCAATGAGGCAGTGATCGCTGAGATCCTGATTGAAAACAGCGGAGGTGTATTTGGAGGGCAAGTTGGCCAGGATAATGTCAATGAGGGTGCCCATGTTAATGAGTAAAACTATAAATCCTTTCAAATTCCTTATACTAAACCAGACGCAACAATCTTCATTTATTAATTTTATTGACGGCTAGCCAGGGGCACATTCCAACACTCAGACATAATTTACAAACAAAGCATTTGTGTTTAGTGAGTTTTGAGATCAGATGCAGTAGGGATGACCAGGAATGTTCTCCTGATAATTGTGTGAATTGGACAATTTTCCTGTCAAAATGTAACGACTACTTTTGTGTGTCGGGGAAAATGTATGGAGTAAAAACTACATTATTTTCTTTCGGAATGTAGTAAAAGTAAAATTTGCCAAAAATATTAATTCTAACATAATGATGTGGGAAATGGGTCCGTGGGGAGATGTAGAAAACGAATGTCATATTGTTTTTCATTTTGTGATGTTATTACAAACTGTATGGACCAAATACTGTAACTTGTAAAGGATACCCCCTTTATTTGTCAAGTTTTCATCCAATATGTCGGGCATAGTTATCTCTTATGACTCCTAAAATCACATTCCTATCTTGACAAAAATACCTCCTTCATTTACCATAATGGTTTGTCGCAGGGCATAGCAGGATTTCTTGTAAGCTTCCGGGTTAGAGTCCCGCACCTTGAATGTGGAAGCTCTACCCTTTAGCTCAGTGCCAATGTTGCCTATAATCCATGGCTTCTGGTTGGGGTATGCACGTACAGTCACTGTGGGGACGACGTCCTCGATGCACTTATTGAGAAAGCCAGTGACTGATGTGGTGTACTCCTCAATGCCATCGGAAGAATCCCGGAATATGTTCCAGTCTGTGATAGCAAAACAGTCCTGTAGTTTAGCATCTGCTTCATCTGACCCCTTTTTTATAGACCGAGTCACTGGTGCTTCCTGCTTTAATTTTTGCTTGCAAGCAGGAATCAGGAGGATAGAGTTGTGGTCGGATTTACGAAATGGAGGGCGAGGGAGAGCTTTGTACTTGTCTCTGTGTGTGGAGTACAGGTGATCTAGAATTGTTTTCCCTCTGGTTGCACATTTAACAAGATGGCGTAGCAGTAGGACGTGTTGTTGTGTTCCTTGTATATATCGTTTGTTTTCGTTTCGTTTTCTTCACATATCTTTAAAACTTTTTGCTGAACCTCAACTTCTTCTAAATACTCTCCTGCAACCCGCCTCACCCAACGTAGCTTTTTTTCCTAAAGTATTTATATTTACTTCGGATCTGGAACCCCTCAACTGAAGCTAGCCAACTAGCAAACTAACTACCAGCTTCAGCAAAACATTGCTAGCGGTCTTCAGCTAACCGGTCAGCTAACCGGTCATCAGCTAACCTTTAGCTCGGAAAGCTCTCGCCAGTTCGAACAACGCGACTCTAACCAGAGCATAACGGACCTATCTATTATTTTATTTTTATTTTTCACCCCCGGATTCCCATCGCAAACGGAACATTTTGAGCTCCTGGGCTACAATATCCAGACCCACGACCGGTCCATTGATGTCACCGCATGAAGAGGAATAAACAGACTCCCCCCATCGCGACGTCCCCAAAGGCTAACTCTCTAGCCCTTGCTATCTCCTTGCTTGCAAATTCGGCCTGCTAACTGCTAGCTTGTTTAGCCCGGTCCGCTAACTGCTACCGTGTTTAGCACCGTCTACTAACTGTTAGCTTGTTAGCACAGGCCTGCTAACCATCTGAATCGCCGCGTCCCAAACACTCACTGAACCCATATTTACTTTCTATCCCTTTTCGATTTTTTATTTGTTTATACCTTCCGGTAACCTGCCTCACCCAATGTGATACGGAACCGCTATTATCTTTACACTTTTAGAACACACTCAAGAACCTTCAGAAGCTAACCAGCTAACTGGCTACAAGCTATTTAGTCATTGTTAGTTTTCTAACCTGGATAACACTCGCCAGTCCAGCTTCCCTGCCCCATCCACCGCTGCCCCTTGGACACTGATCACTTGGCTACATAGCTGATGCATGCTGGACTGTCCATTAATTCACGGTAATCCATTCTGCTTGTTTATGTTTTATCTGTCGGCCCCAGCCGCATTTAGGCTCTGTGTGTAGTTAATCCGACCCTCTCTGCCTAATCAATCGCCATTCTACCTGCTGTTGTTGTGCTAGCTGATTAGCTGTTGTTGTCTCACCTACTGTTTTAGCTAGCTCTCCCAATTCAACACCTGTGATTACTGTATGCCTTGCTGTATGTCTCTCTCAAATGTCAATATGCCTTGTATACTGTTGTGCAGGTTAGTTATCATTGTTTTAGTTTACAATGGAGCCCCTAGTTCCACTCTTTATACCCCTGATACCTCCTTTGTCCCACCCCCCACACATGCGGTGACCTCACCCATTACAACCAGCATGTCCAGAGATACAACCTCTCTCATCATCACCCAGTGCCTGGGCTTACCTCCGCTGTACCCGCACCCCACCATACCCCTGTCTGCGCATTATGCCCTGAATATATTCTACCATGCCCAGAAACCTGCTCCTCTTATTCTCTGTCCCCAACGCCCTAGGCGACCAGTTTTGATAGCCTTCAGCCGCACCCTCATACTACTCCTTCTCTGTTCCGCGGGTGATGTGGAGGTAAACCCAGGCCCTGCATGTCCCCAGGCACCCTCATTTGTTGACTTCTGTGATCGAAAAAGCCTTGGTTTCATGCATGTCAACATCAGAAGCCTCCTCCCTAAGTGTGTCTTACTCACTGCTCTAGCACACTCTGCTAACCCTGATGTCCTTGCCGTGTCTGAATCCTGGCTCAGGAAGGCCACCAAAAATTCTGAGATTTCCATACCCAACTATAACATCTTCCGTCAAGATAGAACTGCCAAAGGGGGAGGAGTTGCAGTCTACTGCAGAGATAGCCTGCAAAGTAATGTCATACTCTCCAGGTCCATACCCAAACAGTTCGAACTACTAATTTTGAAAATTACTCTCTCCAGAAATAAGTCTCTCACTGTTGCCGCCTGCTACCGACCCCCCTCAGCTCCCAGCTGTGCCCTGGACACCATTTGTGAATTGATCGCCCCCCATCTAGCTTCAGAGTTTGTTCTGTTAGGTGACCTAAACTGGGATATGCTTAACACCCCGGCAGTCCTACAATCTAAGCTAGATGCCCTCAATCTCACTCAAATCATCAAGGAACCCACCAGGTACAACCCTAACTCTGTAAACAAGGGCACCCTCATTGACGTCATCCTGACCAACTGGCCCTCCAAATACACCTCCGCTGTCTACAACCAGGATCTCAGCGATCACTGCCTCATTGCCTGTATCCGCTACGGAGCCGCAGTCAAACGACCACCCCTCATCACTGTCAAACGCTCCCTAAAACACTTCTGTGAGCAGGCCTTTCTAATCGACCTGGCCCGGGTATCCTGGAAGGACATTGACCTCATCCCGTCAGTTGAGGATGCCTGGTCTTTCTTTAAAAGTAACTTCCTCACCATTTTAGATAAGCATGCTCCGTTCAAAAAATGCAGAACTAAGAACAGATATAGCCCCTGGTTCACTCCAGACCTGACTGCCCTCGACCAGCACAAAAACATCCTGTGGCGGACTGCGCTAACATCGAATAGTCCCCGCGATATGCAACTGTTCAGGGAAGTCAGGAACCAATACACACAGTCAGTCAGGAAAGCTAAAGCCAACTTCTTCAGGCAGAAGTTTGCATCCTGTAGCTCCAACTCCAAAAAGTTCTGGGACACTGTGAAGTCCATGGAGAACAAGAGCACCTCCTCCCAGCTGCCCACTGCACTGAGACTAGGTAACACGGTCACCACCGATAAATCCATGATTATCGAAAACTTCAACAAGCATTTCTCAACGGCTGGCCATGCCTTCCGCCTGGCTACTCCAACCTCGGACAACAGCTCCCCCCCCCCCGCAGCTACTCGCCCAAGCCTCTCCAGGTTCTCCTTTACCCAAATCCAGATAGCAGATGTCCTGAAAGAGCTGCAAAACCTGGACCCGTACAAATCAGCTGGGCTGGACAATCTGGACCCTCTATTCCTGAAACTATCCGCCGCCATTGTCGCAACCCCTATTACCAGCCTGTTCAACCTCTCTTTCATATCGTCTGAGATCCCCAAGGATTGGAAAGCTGCCGCAGTCATCCCCCTCTTCAAAGGGGGCGACACCCTGGACCCAAACTGTTACAGACCTATATCCATCCTGCCCTGCCTATCTAAGGTTTTCGAAAGCCTAGTCAACAAACAGGTCACTGACCATCTTGAATCCCACCGTACCTTCTCCGCTGTGCAATCTGGTTTCCGAGCCGGTCACGGGTGTACCTCAGCCACGCTCAAGGTACTAAACGATATCATAACCGCCATCGATAAAAGACAGTACTGTGCAGCCGTCTTCATAGACCTTGCCAAGGCTTTCGACTCTGTCAATCACCGTATTCTTATCGGCAGACTCAGTAGCCTCGGTTTTTCGGATGACTGCCTTGCCTGGTTCACCAATTACTTTGCAGACAGAGTTCAGTGTGTCAAATCGGAGGGCATGCTGTCCGGTCCTCTGGCAGTCTCTATGGGGGTGCCACAGGGTTCAATTCTCGGGCCGACTCTTTTCTCTGTATATATCAATGATGTTTCTCATGCTGCGGGCGATTCCCTGATCCACCTCTACGCAGACGACACCATTCTATATACTTCCGGCCCGTCCTTGGACACTGTGCTATCTAACCTCCAAACGAGCTTCAATGCCATACAGCACTCCTTCCGTGGCCTCCAACTGCTCTTAAACGCTAGTAAAACCAAATGCATGCTTTTCAACCGTTCGCTGCCTGCACCCGCACGCCTGACCAGCATCACCACCCTGGATGGTTCCGACCTTGAATATGTGGACATCTATAAGTACCTAGGTGTCTGGCTAGACTCTAAACTCTCCTTCCAGACCCATATCAAACATCTCCAATCGAAAATCAAATCAAGAGTCGGCTTTCTATTCCGCAACAAAGCCTCCTTCACTCACGCCGCCAAACTTACCCTAGTAAAACTGACTATCCTACCGATCCTCGACTTCGGCGACGTCATCTACAAAATTGCTTCCAACACTCTACTCAGCAAACTGGATGCAGTTTATCACAGTGCCATCCGTTTTGTCACTAAAGCACCTTATACCACCCACCACTGCGACTTGTATGCTCTAGTCGGCTGGCCCTCGCTACATATTCGTCGCCAGACCCACTGGCTCCAGGTCATCTACAAGTCCATGCTAGGTAAAGCTCCGCCTTATCTCAGTTCACTGGTTACGATGGCAACACCCATCCGTAGCACGCGCTCCAGCAGGTGTATCTCACTGATCATCCCTAAAGCCAACACCTCATTTGGCCGCCTTTCGTTCCAGTTCTCTGCTGCCTGTGACTGGAACGAATTGCAAAAATCGCTGAAGTTGGAGACTTTTATCTCCCTCACCAACTTCAAACATCTGCTATCTGAGCAGCTAACCGATCGCTGCAGCTGTACATAGTCTATTGGTAAATAGCCCACCCATTTTCACCTACCTCACCCCCATACTGTTTTTATTTATTTATTTTTATTTTTCTGCTCTTTTGCACACCAATATCTCTACCTGTACATAACCATCTGATCATTTATCACTCCAGTGTTAATCTGCATAATTGTAATTATTTGCCTACCTCATGCCTTTTGCACACAATGTATATATAGACTCCCCTTTTTTTCTACTGTGTTATTGACTTGTTAATTGTTTACTCCATGTGTAACTCTGTGTTGTCTGTTCACACTGCTATGCCTTATCTTGGCCAGGTCGCAGTTGCAAATGAGAACTTGTTCTCAACTAGCCTACCTGGTTAAATAAAGGTGAAATAAAAATAAAAAACAAATTGATAGAAATTTGGTAGAACTGATTTAAGTTTCCTTGCAATTAAAGTCTCCGGCCACTAGGAGCGCCGCTTCTGGGTGAGTGGTTTCTTGTTTGCTTATTTCCTTATACAGCTGACTGAGTGTGGTCTTAGTGCCAGAATCTGTCTGTGATGGTAAATAAACAGCCATGAAAAGTATAGCTGAAAACTCTCTAGGCAAGTAGTGTGTCCTGAAATTTTATCACAATATACTCTACTTCAGGCAAGCAAAATCTAGAGACTTCCTTAGATGTCGTGCTCCTGCTGTTGTTTACAAAAATGCACATACCCCCCCCCCCCCCCCCCCTCGTTTTTGATGTCCCATTGGTAGGATATTCGTGATCGTACCTTGTCTAATTTAGTGTTCAATTATTGCATGTTGGTGAGTAGTATTGACGGTAAGGGCAGCTTTCCCACTCGCCTTCTCCAGGTCCTGACCAGGCATCCGGCTTTATCCTCTGTACTTCCTCTTGCAAATAACGGGGAAATCGGCCCTTTGGGTTGTTTGGAGAATGTCTTGTGCGCCCTCCTTGTTGTAGAAAAAATCTTTGTCTAATCCAAGGTGATTGATCGCTGTCCTGATATCCAGAAGCTCTTTTTTACCGTAAGATACGTTTGCAGAAACATTATGTACAAAATAAGTTACAAATAACGCAACCCCCCCCCCCCCCCCCCCCTACAACTGCTCTGTTCCCCTCAATGCTCTGAAGAAGAAGGATGTGTCTTGGGCTTTCGAAGACTTAAAAGAGGCCCTAACCAAAGCACCAATGCTACTGTCCCATGGCTCCTGCCTGCCCAAAGTACAAACAGATGCCAGTGACATCGGACCTGGTGCTGTTTTGACAAGAGATTGATGGCAATGAGTGAGTTATCGCCTATGGATCAAGACTGTTGAACTCTGCCGAGAATAATTACTCTTGTCTCTGAGCGAGAGTGCCTAGCAGTCATTTGGGCGGTGGAAAAGTGGCGGTCTTTTCTTGAAGGGAGGAAATTTGAGATCATTACTAACTACTCAGCCCTGGCCTGGGTGTTCCACCATCCAAAGCCCAATTCAAGACTGATAGATGGATGATCATACTACATTTTGACTTCCATGTCACCTACAGAAAAGGACAGTGCAACATTGTTCCGGATACTCTCTCCTGCACCCCGGGTTGGGAGGCAGAAGCATGCTGGGACTGGATATCATGGGCCCTTGACTATTGTAGCAAATGGGTTGAATTGTTCCCCATGCGAGAGGCGAAGACCCCGAAGATAGCCTCTATTCTCACTGATGAAATATTCACCAGATGGGGAACGCCAGCATATCTCACTCGGACAGAGGAGCACAGTTCACCTCCATCCTTCTCAAACAGGTTTGCCAGCAATGGGGTGTTGTCCTAAAGCTGTACCATCACTGTACCATCCAAAAACAAATCTGTCAGAACGCATCAATCGCACATTGAAGACCATGATCACAACCTTCGTGAAGGACAAGCACAACACTTGGGACAGCTGGTTGCCTGAGTTCCGCTTCTCCATCAACACTGCCTGGCAGGAGTCAACAGGTTTCACACCTGCAGAAATTGCTCTCAGGCCGAACCTGAAAGGTCCGCATGAAAGGCTCATCAGCAAGTCACCTGATCCTGGCCAGAATGCCTACTCACTGCTCGAGAGGCAACAGCTCATGCTGAAGTAGGTTAAACGCAATGTCTCTAAAGCTCAAGAAAAACAAGGGCGTTACAACGATCTAAAACTCCAACAAGTTGCTTTTGAGTGTGATGATCTGGTGTGGATCATAGTCCACCCACTGCCCAAAGCTGATGCTTGTTTCCAGCCAAGGTTCTTAAGAGGCTAAACCCGTCAACTACTTTGTAGCCCTCCTTAGCCAGCCTGTGTCGTGAATGAGCCTAGTCAATATGACCTGATGACTCATCCAGTCCTCAGACATAACTCTGGTAACACTGAAACAGGCCTCAACCACAAACAGCTGGAGAGCAGCAAAACCCAGTCAAGGGCAGAGAGGAAATGATTGGTGTGGGTAGACTGTAGGCAGATGATCCTCTGCTGGACAGCGGAGGTTCATCATATATGGTGACGCCCCCGTCAAACCTCGGCCCCTGGGATGGAGCTGGTCGAGTTGCCTGATGCCGCGTGGGCCATGAACTGATGACATCACCTACGATGACATCACCTACGAAGGAACCAATGTGTTACCTGACTCTGTGTAGACAGCACATGTAAAGAAGACAATGTGTTATGTAACTTTGCTTAAATGTCATGTGTAAGGGGAGGATGTGCTGTGTTGCTCCCGAGTGGCGCAGCGGTCTAAGGCACTGCATCTCAGTGCTAGAGGTGGTACTACAGACACCCTGGTTTGAATCCAGGCTGTATCACAACCGGCCGTGTTTGGGAGTCCCATAGGGTGGCGCACAATTGGCCCAGTGCCGTCCGGGTTTGGCCGTTGTAGGGTGTCATTGTAAGTAAGAATGTGTTGATAACTGACTTGCCTCGTTAAATAAAGGTTCAATTTTTAAAAGTCAGAAGTGGCATAGGCAAAAATGGGGTAGAAAAACCAATTTAAAAGATAGGGAAAGTGCAGAAATTCTGGTGCTGATAGATGTATTAGAAGTTCTGGGGTAAGGTAAGAACAGGACTTAATTACTATTGTTAGAAGCTACTGCATTGTAATTGCTACATACAGTGCCTTGCGAAAGTATTCGGCCCCCTTGAACTTTGCGACCTTTTGCCACATTTCAGGCTTCAAACATAAAGATATAAAACTGTATTGTTTTGTGAAGAATCAACAACAAGTGGGACACAATCATGAAGTGGAACAACATTTATTGGATATTTCAAACTTTTTTAACAAATCAAAAACTGAAAAATTGGGCGTGCAAAATTATTCAGCCCCTTTACTTTCAGTGCAGCAAACTCTCTCTAGAAGTTCAGTGAGGATCTCTGAATGATCCAATGTTGACCTAAATGACTAATGATGATAAATACAATCCACCTGTGTGTAATCAAGTCTCCGTATAAATGCACCTGCACTGTGATAGTCTCAGAGGTCCGTCAAAAGCGCAGAGAGCATCATGAAGAACAAGGAACACACCAGGCAGGTCCGAGATACTGTTGTGAAGAAGTTTAAAGCCGGATTTGGGTACAAAAAGATTTCCCAAGCTTTAAACATCCCAAGGAGCACTGTGCAAGCGATAATATTGAAATGGAAGGAGTATCAGACCACTGCAAATCTACCAAGACCTGGCCGTCCCTCTAAACTTTCAGCTCATACAAGGAGAAGACTGATCAGAGATGCAGCCAAGAGGCCCATGATCACTCTGGATGAACTGCAGAGATCTACAGCTGAGGTGGGAGACTCTGTCCATAGGACAACAATCAGTCGTATATTGCACAAATCTGGCCTTTATGGAAGAGTGGCAAGAAGAAAGCCATTTCTTAAAGATATCCATAAAAAGTGTCGGTTAAAGTTTGCCACAAGCCACCTGGGAGACACACCAAACGTGGAAGAAGGTGCTCTGGTCAGATGAAACCAAAATTGAACTTTTTGGCAACAATGCAAAATGTTATGTGTGGCGTAAAAGCAACACACCATCCCCACTGTCAAACATGGTGGTGGCAGCATTATGGTTTGGGCCTGCTTTTCTTCAGCAGGGACAGGGAAGATGGTTAAAATTGATGGGAAGATGGATGGAGCCAAATACAGGACCATTCTGGAAGAAAACCTGATGGAGTCTGCAAAAGACCTGAGACTGGGACGGAGATTTGTCTTCCAACAAGACAATGATCCAAAACATAAAGCAAAATCTACAATAGAATGGTTCAAAAATAAATATATCCAGGTGTTAGAATGGTCAAGTCAAAGTCCAGACCTGAATCCAATCGAGAATCTGTGGAAAGAACTGAAAACCGCTGTTCACAAATGCTCTCCATCCAACCTCACTGAGCTCGAGCTGTTTTGCAAGGAGGAATGGGAAAAAATGTCAGTCTCTCGATGTGCAAAACTGATAGAGACATACCCCAAGTGACTTACAGCTGTAATCGCAGCAAAAGGTGGCGCTACAAAGTATTAACTTAAGGGGGCTGAATAATTTTGCACGCCCAATTTTTCAGTTTTTGATTTGTTAAAAAAGTTTGAAATATCCAATAAATGTCGTTCCACTTCATGATTGTGTCCCACTTGTTGTTGATTCTTCACCAAAAAATACAGTTTTATATCTTTATGTTTGAAGCCTGAAATGTGGCAAAAGGTCGCAAAGTTCAAGGGGGCCGAATACTTTCGCAAGGCACTGTACATTCTTTTCTTAAATCCATAAATTGTGAAGCTGTGGAACCAAACCCGAAGTGTTACTGGTTTTCATTAGTAGTTCAATTATTTGTTGAATAATATAAAGCGCTAAAGAAGAAAAGTAGCATTATAACAACTGTAGGCTCAAGGGGTTCACCTTGGGTGGCTTGCTGCCAGACCATATAGTGGGCTCGGAACAGGAAACCACAGGGGAGCTCGAGGGTAACTGTCTAAAAAGCACACAAAAGGAGTACTAAGTATCTATAGTTTGTCTTTACTCAGACGAAGTGCCAAACCCCTGCTTTCAGCAAAGAATTTATTTCAAGAAATGTGTTTTAGCTGAAATCCTATACTCAGGACTTAACGAGTGTGTTCCGGTCAACTAGAAAGAGAGGACCAGCCGCTAGCAGGAGTGTCTGAGGTTATGCTGCGCTTATAAAAAATGGTTTAACCCCGTGGCTGAACGTATCCAGCGTGAACAGCGAGATAACACGCAGTGTGAGCCAGGCCACGCCAAAATAGTACAGAGTGGAATATAAATAAATATTAGATTGCTCGTTGGTATTGTACACAAAAATAGCCCCTGCTGACACGTAGTATACCATGTCACAAATGACCCGCAGTGTTAACAGTAGAAAGAAGTGAGCTAACCTATGTGGCAAGCAGGGATAGACGAAGAGGGGTGACCCGGGTTGATAAAGTGAGGGCTCCACTGCTAACTCAGCTTAGGATAGGAAGACAGGGAGGCCCCCTCACTGGGAAAGAGGCTCATACTGCAGGATAATCCAGGTTTACAACGTGCGATGGGAGTTGACCCACCCTGTGTGGTCAAGAGAAGATCCACAGGCAAAGACAACTGGCGCATGAGTGAACCTAGTAGGACCGTCTGGGAGACGGAACGCACTAGTTGGTTTGATTTTGTATGCCATCTGTTTTATTTGTTAAATGTGCAAAAAAAATCCTTTCTTCTATTAGCGTCGTTGGATTTAGTGCTTACCAACTGTTAGAACCATACCAAACGTAACATATCATACTAATTTGAGAGTCTTTTATTTTTATTTTACTTAAACTTTATTTAAATAGGCAAGTCAGTTGAGAACAAATTCTTATTTACAATGACTGCCTACCAAAAGGCAAAAGGCCTCCTGCGGGGACGGGGGCTGGGATAAATAAAAATATAAAAATATAGGACAAAACACATATAAGAGATAAAAACACAACCCTACATAAAGAGACCTAAGACAACAACATAGCAAGGCAGCAACACATGACAACACAGCATGGTAGCAACACAAAATGACAAAAAATATGGTAGCAACACAACATGACAAAAGCACAACATGGTAGCAGCACAAAACATGGTACAAACATTATTGGGTACAGACAACAGCACAAAGGGGCATGGATATACTTTTACTATATTACGTCTAGTCTATGAGACCAGGCTGCAATAACCAACAGGTTTTTAGGTAGACTGTCCTCCTTTTATACCTCTAGATGTCCCTATCTCAATAAATAAGGGAGATCTGGTTTTTCTATCAGTAGAATAGCCTGGACTGGAACAGATACTATATATTTAAATGGGTGATCAAGAAAATACACAGCCTTTTATTCTTTCATTTAGGTCCTGCTGCTGAAAAGTGTAATATATTGCAATTGGATGTCTAAAGTTGTCTTGTATGTAGACAAATCAGTATAAGGATGCAAAATAGTATTTATACTTGAATGTTGTATTTTCATCAACTGTTAATTAAATACATGTCCATTGCTTTTTATGGATTTTGTGTCCATGACTCGTGAGCAAAACAAATTCCCATTAAGGGCATACAGGTTTCATTAACATACATTTATTTAAAGGGATTACTTTTATGTATACTGAACTAAAATAGGGACGCAATTTGTAAAATGTTGGTCCCATGATTCATGAGCTGCAATAATAGATCTCAGAAATGTTTCATACGCCCAAAAAGCTTGTCTTTCAAATGTTGTGCACAAATGTGTTTACATCCCTGTTCGTGAGCATTTCTCATTTGCCAAAATAATCTATCCACCTCAGGTGTGACATATTAAACAACATGAACATTACACAGGTGCACCTTGTGCTGGGGACAATAAAAGGCCACTAAAATGTGTAGTCTTGTCACACAATGCCACAGATATCTCAATTTTTGAGGGAGAATGCAATTGGCATGCTGACTGCAGGAATATCCAACAGAGCTGTTGCCAGAGAACTGAATGTTTGTTTCTCTACCATCATCGTTTTAGATAATTTGGCAGTACATCTAACCGGCCTCACAGCCGCAGACCATGTGTACCCATGCCATCACAGGACATCCACATCCCGCTTATTCACCTGCAGGATCATCTGAAGAGGGGTGCTGAGGAGTATTTTTGTCTGTAATAAAGTCCTTTTGTGGGGAAAAACTCATTCTGATTGGCTGGGCCTGGCTCCACAGTGGGTGGACCTGGCTCCCAAGTGGTGGGGTCTATAGATTAGGGCCTAATGAATTTATGTAAATTGACTGATTTCCTTCTATGAAATGTAACTCAGTAAAATCTTTGAAATTGTTATTTATGTTCAGTATATATCAGCCACCCCTGGCACTGAATATCATTATTGTCCCTGAATAGCGTTAGAATAGCATTTGCTTCTGATGAGTAAGAGAGGGGGAGAGGGTGGCTGTTTGATTCACTTGATATCATTATAAGACAGTTCCATTCAGTCACACTGTAGAGACAATTGAGAGCACCCTGCTGCCTGGAAATTGCCTGAGATGCCGTGTCTTCTAAGGAAAGAACATTGCCAAGTTAATGAGCTATAGAGATGAAGCATAATTTACTAGTGCGTGCACCACACTCCATCAACTGACTGTGTTGTGTAAAGCAGCATAGTGCTCCATAAAATGCAGTCTTTTGTCATTGTAACTTTATTTATTTTGAGGTTTGCCTGTCTTGGGCCTATTGAGCAAATACTGTATGTTGTTTATACAGTAGGGTAGGTTGGTTGTGTAGTAACCTAGACTACAGTGTAGCTGTCCGGATCTCTGGCAGCAGATCTGAAGTGACAGACACGCTGAGGAGCAGAAAGTCTTTGAGTGCTATCCTCCTCTCCCTATCTTCCTCCAGTTCATCATCAATCTCTTGTACTTTGGCTTCAACTCTTGACTGTCCAAGAGATGACAAAATGCTAACATTATTGAACATGCTGGAACCCCCTCTGTCGTAAATAAATCAATGATGTACCTTGAGTGAATTTGGGAGATTAGGCCTATATGATTTGCTACGTTTCTGTCCAGTCAGTACAGTGTTTACACTGTCACAGATGTCTCTCTGGATATAATTATTTTGTCCTGAAACAGACACACCCTGACATCGGAGAATATACATGTTCTATTCTATACATATTATATTCATAATCTCGGATGTCAGGGTGTGTTGGGATAAAAGAGTGATATCCAGAGAGAGACATCAGTCTTGTGAAGAGAAGAGACTGCAGAGAGGAGTTAACGCCTCTTGGCTGGTGTGCATTGGTCCTGTTCTTAATGGCCACAGCCTATTGGATCAGGGAGACAGACACAGATACAGCACCATACTGCATTTAGGCAGAAAGGCCATGCTACTAGCTCAGTGTGCCCTTTTCCCTCCCCCAAAAACTCCAGAGATGCAGTGCACCTCCACAACCACAGCAGGGCACTCTGATGCCTTGATGATGATGGTGGTCAGAGGGTAGTCACTCGATGACAATGCTAGAATGGACCTAAGACTTAGTATAGTAGTCTGAACTGATGAGAAAACACAGGTGCTCAACTGGAGTCACATTATTTTGAGTCAATATTTTTTGTTCAGTATAGATGTACTCACACAGTTTCAGGCTTTTACCAGGGCAAGAGAAGTTACTCACAGTTTCATGCTTTTAACGGGGTAAGAAAACAGAGGGCACATGACAATAGCCCTTCACTCTCACTGCACTAAAGTGCTTTTACCAGTTTCTTGAATTTCTCTAGACACATTCTCTTTGGGAAAGCTTTTCTCCCTTCATGTCATATTCGAATCATTCAATTTCTTAACGCAACATGTAACAATTTCAACCATTTTACTGTTACATTTCATATGAGGAAATCAGTCAACTGAAATAAATAAATGACGCCTTAATCTATGGATTTCTTATGACTGGGAATACAGATATGCATTTGTTGGTCACAGATACATTAAAATATATGGGCCTCACAATGGACCTCAGGATCTCGTCACGATATTTATGTGCATTCAAATTGCCATCAATAAAATCAATTGTGTTCGTTGTCCGTAGTTTATGCCTGCTCATACCATAACCAAAACGCCACCATGGGGCACTCTGTTCACAACATCAGCAAAACATTCGCCCACATGACACCATACACATGGACTGCAGTTGTACGTACTGCCAAATTCTGTAAAATGACATTGGAGGCGGCTTATGGTGGATAAATTAACATTAAATTATTTGCCAACAGCTCTGGTGGGCATTCATGCAGTCAGCATGCCAATTGCATGCTCCCTCAAAACTTGAGACATGACAAAACTGCACATTTTAGAATGTCCTTTTATTCTCACCAGAACAAGATGCGCCTGTGTAATGATGATGCTGTTTAATCAGCTTCTTGATATGCCATTACCTTGGCAAAAGAGAAATGCTCACTAACAGGGATGCAATCAAATGTGTGCACAACATTTGAGAGAAATTGTCCATACGATTTTTGTGTGTATGGAAAATATCAGGGATTTTTATTTCAACTCATGAAACATGAGACCAACACTTTACATGTTGTGTTTTTATTTGTGTTAAGTGTAATTACCCTGGTAAAAGCCTGAAACTGTGAGTAACTTCTCTTGCCCTGGTAAAAGCCTGAAACTTGGTGAGTAACATCTCCCTGACCACTCCTGACCACTCCTGATTTCAGATGCAGCAATAAAAACACATAAGCTTACAGTAGCTGAGTGACAACGAGGCAACGACCATACTGTACCTACCTTCAATGGAGGACAGCTGTTTGGACACTTTAACCCTATTTCAAAGAACCAGGAACAGATGGTACTCAGCAAACTGATAGCAATGGCACACTCCCACATAGTCCGACATGGACACTGGTATAGAAAGTTTAACGTAATGGTACAATAGGTTCACTTACCTGTTTGACACCTTGGAAGCTGTATTGACTAATGTTTGAAATCCTATTTTACTTGGGTTCTTTGGTTTAATGTTGAACCACCCAAATTAACAGGAAGCTTTAGTGTAGAACAGGGAATTTGGCAACAGGTGTTCTTAGGCAAACATTAGCCTTACTGTGACCAAGCCCGCTTAGGTGCTGTTTGTTAGGGCCAAAGTAATAGTCAATCTGAGCTCCAGATTGGATCATCTTAAATACGTAAGTTCTGTTCCCTGAGAATAGCAATAAGGAATCTCTGTTGTCAGGTCAGATGCTCATTGTTAGATTCCCAAGTTAAACTAATACATTCAGCCAGATACCTTTCATTCCAAAGCTTGGGGACAGATGACTGCTGGACTCATTACCCAGGGATTCCTGTCTGCTGATTCAGGTTTACTGGATACGGATCATTTTTTTTATTGAGACAAAGTCTGGGATTAGGTTTGTTTGTTTGCTAGTAGAATTCCTTCACTCTGGTAATGGTAAACAAAGGGCCACAGACTTAACTGCCTGCCTCTCTCTGGGAAAGGCTGTTTCTGCTCAACCATCTGACAGACGTTCATTGCCCATCCTCCCATCCCTGTGGTAACCAAGCTGAGGTGTGTTTAAAGGTGGTGCTCTACCTGGGGCATTGGGTCAGGGCAGGGTAAGGGGTGAATCAGGTACCTCAGGTACCTTCTGTGCTGGAGTTAGCCTGGCCCATTAGGGATACTGACCTGTCTACCCATGTCCACTAAGACACTCTTTGTGTAACTGTCTGAGAGAGAGAAAGAGAACATACCATGAATGGATTTGTCCAACATCTTTATTAGCATTATTCAAAATGCTTGTAAAATATCCCCCACCCTCAGTAATCATAAACAGATTACAAATACTGGTAAATGGTTTTCAAATTGTTCAAATTATAATGTTACACGGACAGAAGAGCAAGTACATACATGGAGTTTTTTTACCACATGCTTTGACACTGAAGACACGTGGTTAATTCATTATCATCATCAATATCAGACACCATCTCATTAGACTTATTTTTATTCATTGCACAAACTTTCCAAAAGTTGTACAAACCTGAATGACTTTGTTTATAAAATTCAAGACAGAGAAAACATGACAGATAAAATGGAGGGTGTTCAGGAATGGTTATACAGACAAGCTTGGCTGAGCTCACTGTTTTAATTGCAACTTAGTTATTCTGGCCCTTTTTCACTGGGGCCTAGCTAGCCAGCTCCAGGATGTGTATGAAATTATTCTTTCATTTGAATCAAGAGCAACCATTTGTAAACAGAGCGGGTACAAACACTTTTCCCATTTACAATTGTTAACAACAACATCAAAAACTCCCCACAAATCAATACATAAAACCCATTTATGATCAAGGGCATCTTGTGTAACATGGCAAAAAACAAACAATTCTTCTTTAGTGCAGTGAAATAAAACTTGATACAATTTAAATAATCATTTTAAATATATAAAATAAAAACACATTTATTAAAATATAGTGTATACTATAAAGGGTGTCTTGAAAAAAATATAAATAAATACAAGCGATGAAATAAAATTCTAATAATGAGGAATAAACTGCTACTGTTACCTTGCTGTAACGCTGAGATTAAATCCTGCCAGTTTCATTATTAGAATGTGCACAAACAAGCATAGAAACACATAGCACAACTTCATGCACTTTGTCAAGACTATATAGGAAACTTCAAGAATTATACAATTGTAGACCACATTTCTCTTCCACGACAGTACAAACCAGTTTGAAAAAGAAGTCTCGTTAAAAAGGTCTGTGGCATTGCACCTAGCACAGAAAAATATAAACTGTAAACAGACTCAAGCCACAGGCAATACAACATTCACGAAAACAACATCTAAAAACGTAACTAAAATCTAGATTTTGTACAATACTTCAAAATACAACGCGTGGAACTGTATCAATCGACAACTTACCTTTTCTGGCACCAGAATATTTTTACCTAAGAACTGCATGTAGGTCATTTGGACACATTTTTTTAATGTTTTTGCACAAACAGGACACCAACAATGTGATGCATCAGAGGGATCAAACTGAACTAGCCCCTCATGCCCCCTCCCTCCCTTCAACCCCTTCCTTCCTTAACCCCTGATTGAATTTTCCCTTATAGAACACTGATGTGCCAATCAGACTGCAAGGCTACATCTGATTGGAGTAGGAGGTGGGTTCGCCCACAGGACTGTATTCTGATGCCTGCTCCCGGTCTCCCTGGCCGCTGTAGCCTCCTGACTGGTCGAAACTGCCCTGGTTGTAGGGCTGCTGCTGGCTGAAGGTCGCGGCCTGTTTTTCGGGTGGCGCTCCAGCGTACCGAGCAGGTCCTCCCTTATGCCAACCAGTCTCCTTGAAAACAAACCAGATGTTTCCTGCCCACAGAACGAAGTTTAGGAAGCCAAACACCTGGGGAGAGACAGAGTATATCACAACAAAACAAACCATACATGTGGTGTGTGTGTGGTGTGGTAGTGTGTGGTTCACAGTCTGTCGTACCACAGAGGTGTTAAGGCCTGACCAACGGGGTCCTTGCACTGAGCCACACTTGTTGGTCATGACCTTACAGGCAGATATGAGCTCCTGCACCTCATCTGGATCTGTGGCGACCTTGACGTCCGACAAGGCCTGGGCCCAGGCCGAAGAACTGACCAGCCACATGAAGGCGAACACCACGGTCACTATGAAGTCCTGAGAGGGGAAGGGGACATATTACTGAATAGTGATCAAGTTGCTGTTTGCACAACCAGCAGATGTGAAAGGTGCAGGGACTGGGTACATTATACAACATATATTGCAGCATGGAAGCAGTACAAACACATAGCATACTATCTTATTCAAAAGGAAATATAATCAGTGGAGGTTTGAACACGGAAAAGGTGAGCAGCTCACGATGAGAGGGCCTCGGTTGTTCTCTCTGTACTTGTTCTGGAAGAAGATGTAGACTATGGTGGCCACGAGGGAGTAGAGGAAGGCGAACACAGCAATGGTGACAAAGAACTCAGCTGAGGAAGAATAGTCCCCAATGAGGAAGAGACTCTCCCTCCTCCTCCCATCACACAGCGGAGCCTCAAAGGACACCTGGTGCAACCTGACACAGAGTGGAGAAAAGAGGAGTCTCAAATCAAATCAAACCAAATTTTATTTATTTATTTATTATATTTCTAAAACACCTGTAGCCACTCTTTAAACAATGGAGAGATTAAGTCTGTTAAAAGACATCAACAGACTGCTGATTATCTTATTTTGTGTGTCTTGAGTGAATATTAGCAAAGCGACCACTGAAAGCATTTTAGACATCTTGTCTGGTGCTAATCACTACCCGTTTGTTTGGCTGCATAATAGCTTTCAGAGTGCCACACAGATGGATCTTAATTGGCTCGACTAAATCTTGCATATGGTGTTAGAAATTACATCTCAAATTGTCTCAAATATTATCCCGCTAGGCTGGTGTTGAAAAGCACATGTGTGCACGCACACACATACACACAGAAACACAGACAGCAAAGGAATTTGAATGAGGAGCAACAGAGTTGGAGATGGCTCCTAATCTCTTTGGGTTCATTAAACATTCATTGGGCTGCGCTGGAAATGGAGAAAAAATACCTCTAACCCAAATGTGCTTGTCCTCGAGTTGCATTACTATTATGTGTCTTAAATGTTACTAGAAAGTGTCTAGAAAGGGTCTTACCTAAAAGGATAGGCAAAATCGATGCCAATACTGAGGTTGCTGCTGGCCTTGTCAAGCTGACAGTCAACGCTAACCCGCAGCTGTCCACTGTAGCCTCCACATGTTGCAAATGCAAAAATGGCAAAAAGCTGTTGAGAGACAAACAAACAAAAACAACAAAATTATTGAATTGGAACTCTGTTCAGGAGTAATTAGCCTGATTATTTAAAGGCCCAATGCATCTGTTTTTTTTATTTATTATCTCAATATCAAATCATTTATGGTTAACAATTATATACATATACCTTACTGTAATAGTTTTCCATTAAAATAGTCAAAAATAAACAATATTAGCTGTTTAGCAGAGTCTTGGCAGAGGCTTGGAACTGTCTTTATTGGTCCATTAAAGGCCTAGTGCAGTCAAAGATGAGATTTTTCCTGTGTGTTATATATATTTCCACACTGAGGTTGGAATAATACTGTGAAATTGTGAAAATGATGGTAATGTTTTTTGTGTAAGAGCTGTTTGAAAAGACCACCTGAAATTTCAGCCTGTTTTGGTGGGATGAAGTTTTGGCCTGGATGGTGACATCACCGGGCGGGAAATTAGTTAGACCAATAAGACAGAGATCCAAACCTCTCTGCCAATAACAGCTGATTTTCAGTTTTCCCCTAACTAGTGTTAGCGCAATGATTGGAAGTCTATGAATATCTGCATGCTGCAACCGCTAGTTAGCATTGGCTCGTGAAACTCCACGACTTCATCTGACTCTGGGGAAGTAAATAATGGGCCTCATTGCCAACATCCCGAAGTATGCCTTTAACTGAAAATGATTTGATATGGAGATAAAAATGGCTGCATGGAACTTATACCGCCGGTGATGTCACCAGGCAAGACAAAACTCCAACCATGCAAAACCTGCTGGTTAGAAGGTCCTGTGTAAATGGTACTTTCTACCAGCAACTATGAGGAAATAACACTGATCAAATTTGTTCACACTTTTACAATGTTAGTTTCATCAGCTGTTGTACAATATGATACAGAACACAGGAAAAACAGCATTTTGAATGCAATGGGCTTAATGACTCATCTGTTGAAAGTCTGAGAGGGTATTGTGATCACTAAGAACACAAGGGCCTTGTTGTAATTTCCTCCCAATTATTTATGCAGCCATCAGTTGTTAAGTCAAAGATAAACAAGAACACCAAAGCGTGCAGATCTAATCCCTCCCAAGGATTTTGTTGGTCTTCCAGCAGGCAAAGCAGTGCTCAATTTCAATTAGGCCCCCTCCCACACATACAGGTAATACATATCCAGCACCACTCTCTCTGTGGTGGATTCTCACTGCAGTTAGACAAAGAGGCAGTGACATGGCTACGGCTACTGACAGCAATGTCTGGAGTACCCACCCACCAAAGAGTGAGACAGATTGAGATAGCGAGACAGGCAGAGAAATAGGGAGAGAGAGAGAAAATAAACCATTTTCAATGTGAACGACCTCTGTAAGTCCTACAGGCCTGATGAAGTACATTAGCCAAGCACTGAGAACAGAATGGGCTCATACTGAGAGGTTAGGCCTCTCACCGCCTGCTTGCAAAACGAATACAAAAGCAAAGTCTCATCATGAGTGAGAATTAGATTTCAGTAGATGACTCAGATGCCAATGTTCCGTTATGAAACAAACAGACACAGAAGAATTATTAACACTTGGACCTGGACCATTCCAGCAAGGATAATAGGGTAACAACATGCGGCATAAAAAACATCTGACAATATCAATCGCTCAAATCAGCTATCTGCTCCTTCAACCTGTTCCCCATTCTCATTGAGAGTAGCTACAGCTATAGTTCCAGACGCGTCAGGTGTCTGGACACATAACATGCAATAACAAAATACATTAGGTTTCTTTCACAAGACACCCATATAGCAGACGGCAGTCATTAGTACTGTACTGACAGACTGGAGAGAGAGAGCAGTCAGCGTGACAGAGACATCCTCTGTAGTCCTCTTGCGCCCAATGATGACCTCAACACCCGCAGACTCAAGAGAAGTTCCTGGACATCATTAGACTTCCGCTCCACTTGGCATGCCCACAATAGGACCACAACTTCTCCTCTCCCAGGGGTGGCTGCAGAGACTGTAGATCCATCTCTGAAAAACGACTAGTGCTATGGAGACATGCATACACTGCCACACATACACATGACATAACATGCATATGCACATACATCAACAAACACACACACACACACACACACACACACACACACACACACACACACACTTGTCCAGTCTGTTGGCTGAAATATATATCAGGTTTGTTTCTATGGGGATCCTCCAAACAGAGCCTGAGAAATAATTCCCATGCTGCTACTGAGCCAAACACTCAACTACCATGAGAACTAGGAAACTTAGATTCACATGTATAAGCACTACTCATCCATAGTCTCATTTTCAGCCCTGCATCCAGAGCTCTGGGAGCAGTAATAGTTATCATTAGCAAGCTCATATTATAATTTGTCTGTGCAGACTGAATGATCCTCTATGTCTAACGTTTTGTTAAAATGAACCCACCAGTAGTAGAGCAGAGGAAAGGAGAGAAGGGAAGGATTGAGAGAGGCTCACTGTAAAGGGCGGCAGGGTAGCCTAGTGGTTAAGAGTGTTGGACTAGTAACTGAAAGGTTGCAAGTTCATTTCCCCGAGCTGACACGGTACAAATCTGTCGCTCTGAACAGGCAGCACTGTTCCTAGGCCGTCATTGAAAATAAGAATTTGTTCTTAACTGACTTGCCTTGTTAAAAAAAAATATATTATCTTGGTCAGAAATAATTGAAAGGATGAGTAAAGGCACTGATGAGGGTTTACAGGCTGTAAGTAGGGTTTCTCCCCACATTTGTTTTTTTTGCCCTAGCACTACACAGCTGATTGAAATAATCAAAGCTTGAATTTGTATTTAGTTTACCTTTATAGGCAAGTCAGTTAAGAACAAATTCTTATTTTCAATGACGGCCTAGGAACAGTGGGTTAACTGCCTGTTCACGGGCAGAATGACAGATTTGTACCTTGTCAGCTCGGGGATTTGAACTTGCAACCTTCCGGTTACTAGTCCAACGCCGGTTACTAACCACTAGTCTACCCTGCCGCCCCAGCTGTGTAGTGTTAGGGCAAAAACCAAAATGTGCACCTGGGGGGCCCAGGACCGAGTTTGGGAAACCCTGGGCTAGAGAAAGCAAGACATGATGGAAAGGCTCATCACTGCCTGCACTGAGAGAGGGTAAGCTCTCATATCTAGTCACTTCAAAGGACAACACAGGCATTTCTCCTCAGAAAGCCATGTAGTGGGACAGCAAGTCAAACCAGGAAGATAATGTAACAAACGGGGGAAGTGAACCCAGGTCTCTGGCGTGAAAGGCAAACACCCTAAACATCACGTCAATAGGGTTAACCCACCTGGTGGGAATTGTAATGTGGCTCATATAGCGAGGATCGCTACAATATCTTACAGACCAATGTGAAACTGATGCTGGATTGAACACTAGTGTCGCACTAAGAATTACACATCTCCATTTACATTGCACCAACTTTAGTTGATCATGCAGAACATTACACAGCCTAATCACTCTATCAACTTTTCTAAATCTCAACAATTTTACAATTATTTCTTAAGGGAGAGGCATGGTATTCTCTTATCATTAGGACCTCAATGCTGAAATACATTTGTTGAATTTCATTAAACATTTTGCAACTGAATATCTGACCACACCTAATCAACTGCAGTATGTAGAGTGTATGAAAATGTAACTTACCGGTGCAAATATAACCATACACATTTGAAAAGAAAATTACAATCCAACTTTGTTACACAAAATGTTTTCTAGTAGCTCTCACTCTCATCCCGTGAAACCGAAGAAGATGCTCCACAGAGACTGAACAGGGTTGTGTGTTTTCTACCTCTCTCTTTCTCCCTCCCTCCCTTTTTCATAAAGTAAAACAACGAATATTGTGAGAGAGAAAAGTGATATGAAAAAAGCGAGAGACACGGGATAAAGAGAGAGAGATATGGATATGATGTCACCTATCAGTTTCTTTATTCAGTGTGTTCTCTTCTTACCCCAGCTGAAGATAGGACTCCGCACGCACGCACGCACACACACACACACACACACACACCTAGCTATAATGTACACAAAACCATACCACAGGAAACCCCAGAACATGCCATAAACAACCTCACAACATCAAGAACCTACAAAACTACACCATTCTGAGCACCACCAGCTAACGTTCTCTTCCAATGACATTGATGTACAGTACCAGTCAAAAGTTTGGACACACCCTACTCATTCAAGGTTTTTTTTTCATAGTTTGATTTGTTTAACACTTTTTTGGTTACTAAATGATTCCATGTGTTATTTCATAGTTTTGATGTCTTCACTAATAATCTACAATGTTGAAAATAGTACAAATAAAGAAAAACTCTGGAATGAGTAGGTGTGTTCAAACTTATGAGTGGTACTGTAAGTGCCAAGAAACACCACTCAAACCAGACCTAAATGAGTCTGAGGAAATGCTGCCATTAGAGAAAACAATATCCGTAATCACAGACCCAACAGGGAGAGTTTCATTAGGCAAGAATTATAATTCTGTAGCAGTTGAGGAAGACCAGCTAGAGTGGGGCATGACCCAGCAACCCTGCAGTAACAGGGCAATCACACAACCTACGCCATAAAGATCCAGACCTCTTGCCAGCGGCTGTACTACGCTTACGTACAGAGGTGTTACAAAACTGTGATGTCTAAGATTGAATCATTGAGGGAGATATGAGAGTTAGTAGGGAGTGGGGTAAGAAGCCATTTTTTACAGGGAAACATAGTATTCTTTCTAACAAAGATGTCTCCATATACACTACATGGCCAAAATTATGTGGAGACCTGCTCGATGAACTTCTCATTCCAAAATCATGGACATTAATATGGAGTTGGTCCCCCCTTTGCTGCTCTAACAGCCTCCACTCTACTGGGAAGGCTTTCCATTAGATGTTGGAACACTGCTGCGGCGACCTGCTTCCATTCAGCCACAAGTGCATTAGTGAGGTTGGGCACTGATGTTGGATGATTAGGCCTGGCTCGCAGTCTGTGTTCCAATTAATCCCAAAGGTGTTTGATGGAGTTGAGGGCAGGGCTCTGTGCAGGCCAGTCAATTTCGTCCCCACCGATCTCGACAAACCATTTCTATATAGACCTCACTTTGTGCATGGGGGCATTGACATGCTGAAACAGGAAATGGCCTTCCCCAAACTGTTGCAACAAAGTTGGACGCACAAAATCATCTAAAATATAATTGTATGCTGCAATTCCCTTCACTGGAACTATGGGGCCTAGTCCGAACCATGAAAAACAGCCCTAGACCATTATTCCACATCCACCAAACTTTACAGTTGGCACTATGCATTGGGGCAGATAGCGTTCTCCTGGCATCCTCCAAACTCACATTCGTCCGTCGGACTGCCAGATGGTGAAGCGTGATTCATCACTCCAGAGAACGCGTTTCAACATTCAAACATTTAATCAGGAACAGACATGAAACAAGACAGGAGCAGCGTCAGCACACGGGTATACAAAGACAAATAACAATCAATGCAGAAGCAGGGAACAGAGCAGGGAACCAGACAGATATAGGGAAGGTAATGACAGATGTGTTTGAGACCAGGTGAGTCCAATAATCGCTGATGCGTGTGATGGGGGGGAAGGCAGGTCTGTGTAATGATGATGGCAGGAGTGCGTAATGCTGGGGAGCCTGGCGCTCAAGCAGGAGCAGGCATGACAGAAATATTACCAGTAGCTTTTAAAAACCATGTCTCTCCTTATTTCCCAAACACAATTCAACACAATCACAATAGTTTTTGTCTTAATCATTTTAAGCATATTTTAACACAGACTCAACCCCTAGCAAACACTTTGTACTTTTGTTTTTACACTTGTAACTTAGGCCATGCCCTGTTGTTACCTCATATCCTAGCGATAAGCCTAGCATTACGCCTTGGAAGAAAACACTGTTGCCATGGGCGCAACATACCCCATACCATTGGCTCAGTTTACCCCAAGGCAAAGATTTTGACTATATTAGCCCACACAGCTACAATGATGCACTTTCATGCTAGGTTCAGGACCTCATAATGAAGCTTATAGAAACTCCAACTGCTAAATAGAACACTCTTATCTACTTTGGTTTTTACACAAGCATCATGAAACCTCTAACACAATCAATTAATTTGACTTGGTGAAAATACTTTTTTGAGACCTAACTTGCTTACCACTTTTTCCATGTGGTTTTCTTCCTTCACAGACTCCATTAAATTATGACTTCTTCCTAAATATTTGGTCAAATTATACATTTTGTGTATGGTTTCCTAGAAACAACTTCCCCCTTTTGCTCAACTTACCACACTCTCCCCTACTGGAGTACCTTAATATTCATCATCATCATCATCATCATAATAATAATAAAACCTAAGGGAGTTGTTGGTAGAATGAGAAACAACAACATTTAATGTGATTTAGCACACATCCTGTCCTTATAGTAGTAATGCAATAGCTTTTTGTGCTCCCGAACCCTACGGCCCAGGGGACTGCAGCAGAGGAGGCTGGTGGGATGAGCTATAGGAGGACGGACTCTTTGTAATGGCTGGAATGGAATTAACGGAATGGAGTCAAACATGGTTTCCATATGTTTGATGTATTTGATTCCGTTCCAATGATACTCCAGCCATTCCAATGAGTCCGTCCTCCTATAGCTCCCCCCACCAGCCTCCACTGGATTTCAGATATAAAAGGGTGGCTGAATCTGCTTTAAAAAAAAACAAAAAAGTTTCAGGAAACAAAAAATTGTCCTTCATCTGAGGCCAGGACTAATGGGGTGTTACCAACTCTATCTGGGACTATAGGGAGAAATCACAGGCTGTGACAAATGCAGGTCTGCAGTTTAATATCGCATAGGTTATCATTGCCATTGTAGAAATACAAACCCTCTGTGGCAATGGTACAGCTATAGGGGAAAAACTGTGCTTCCGTGTATTGATTGGTATCGGGTATATTTCATGACGTAATGACAACTAAATGAAAGACAGAAAGAAAGCAAAAGCCCCCCTCCAACATCACAAGACCTCTTTCCTAGAACCAACGAGGGAAACTGAAAAAAAGGGTGTCCACGGAACACATGTTGATGAAAACTTGAATCAGGCATCAACAAATCAGACATATGATGGAAGAAATCAGAGAGAACTGCCCAGAACAGAGTGTGATGGACACTTGTTGGATTATTACTTTGTTTCTGCCTCCATAGTTTGAAGAAAGTATATTGTGCTACTTCAGATATGCACTCCCCCAAAAAACGTTGATTTCATGTATTCATTTGTATCTGGTATATTTCATGATGTAATGACAACAAAATGAAAGACAGAAAGCATGCAAAAGATCAAACATCCTTTGAAGGAACATCTCTCTTTCTGTAGTTCTCCAGTGAGATGCTTTTTAATACCCATGAAAAGGTATATAGAAGTTAAACCTCATGAGACAGATTAGTGTTAAAAAACTGGACTTGGCAGCTTGGAGGAAGTTATATCACTCCTAGTGGTCTACATCACTGCACACGGAAGCTCTGCTCCAAACTCAGCCTTGAACATCATCTATCATCTCACTATCTGTCTCAAACCAGGTACAGTATATGTATCCAGATCCAATTATAAATTATGTAACACATTTCCTCTGCCATCACATTACAATCTACCTCCCATGAAAGTACAGAAGATAATGACCATTAGCTGCTGTGGGCCTGCAGGTCTGGAATTGGATGTGAGGGCCGAGGGCTGAGGGCAAAAGTCATGGAGCCTGGGGAAAGAAAGTGTGTCAAGCTCTCCTCCTACAAAGATATTGATGTTGAAGAAAGTTTTTCACAATGTATAATGAACAAGGAGGTTTTCTTAGTTTAGAGTAACAGATGAGTACAATATTTTGTAAACAGAAGGAGAACTAGCTACATCCCAAACATCCCCTTTTACTTCACCCTGGCTGCCTCTTCTAATTGAAAAACGTATCTTCGAGGATGTCAGGAGGAGAACATGTGTCACGGATCAGACATACTCTCCAAAAGCCCCCCTCCAACATCTCAAGACCATCTCTTACCTGGAATCCACAAGGGAAATGGAAAAAGAGGCTGCCCACGGAACACATGTTCATGAAAGGTTGAATCGGGCATCAACAAAACAGACATTGGATGGAAGAAATCAGAGAGAAATACCCAGAACAGAGTGGGATGGACAGCAGTGGTCCATAGCCTATGTTCCCTGAGGAGCGATGGGCCTATAACTTGTTGGATTATTACTTTGTTTTTGCCTCCGTGGTTTGAAGGAAGTATGTTGTACTACTTCAGATATGCACTACAAAGATGCATCTCAATAGTTATTTCCTTGTATCCTCTCCTTCATACACACTGATCTGAAAACGTATGACTGTAACAACTGCTCGCTGAAGGAGGGAAAAGAGGTACAGTGCCTTCAGTAAGTATTCAGACCCCTTGACTTTTTCCACATTTTGTTACGTTACAGCCTTAACCTTAAAATGTACTAAATAAATACAAACAATCAGAAATCTACACGCAATACCCCATAATGTATTGTCCTGAATCTTTGTCATAGGAATCACTCGGATTGCCTGCTTCTGGAGAGGGGACGATATTTCCTGCATCAAAATGGGAGCTCAGGCCTTGGGAACAGTCGATGTGATGACGCTGCAGAAGCGTGGGGGACGCACAACAAATTGCAGCCTGTGCCAATGTTCCCTCTAATTATTTTCGGCACTGAGCAAATTTCAGGTCCGCTGAGCGCAAACTTGAACATTGTGAAAATTCGGTGAACACTGTGGCTGTAACCACCTTATGTTCCAGTTTTAACAGTGGCCAAGTGGGCTACTATGGCTATTTAATCATAATGTAGGCCTACCAGAGTGGCCAGTAGTGAAAAGTACCGAAGGAAAAATACTTTAAAGTGGTACCTAAGTAGTTTTTTGGGGTTACTTTACTTTACTATTTATATTTTTGACAACTTTTACTTTTACTTCACTACATAACTAAAGGAAATTATTTACTTTTTACGCCTTACATTTTTCCTGACACCCAAAAGCACTCATGACATTTTGAATGCTTAGCAGGACAGGAAAATGGTCCAATTCACCCACGTATCAAGAGAACATCCCTGGTCATCCCTACTGCCTCTGATCTGGCAGACTCACTAAACACAAATGCTTTGTAAATTATGTTTGTGTTGGAGTGGGCTCCTGGCTATCCGTGAGTAAATAAAAAACAAGAAAATGGTGCTGTCTGGTTTGCTTAATAAACAAAACAAAAATAATAATAAACGTCCCTTTTTCAGGACCCTGTCGTTCAAAGATAATTCGAAAAAATCCAAATAACCTCACAGATCTTCATTGTCAAAAGATTAAACACTGTTTCCCATGCTTGTTCAATGAACTATAATCAATTAATGAACATGCACCTGTGGAACGGTCGTTAAGACACCAACAGCTTACAGACGGTAGGCAACTAAGGTCACAGTTATGAAAACTTACGACACTAAAGAGGCCTTTCTAATGACTCTGAAAAACACAAAAAGAAAGATGCCCAGGGTCCCTGCTCATCTGCGTGAACATGCCTTAGGCATGCTGCAAGGAGGCATGACGACTGCAGATGTGGCCAGGGCAATAAATTGTAATGTCTGTTCTGTGAGACACCTAAGACAGAGCTACAGGGAGACAGGACGGACAGCTGATCGTCCTCGTAGTGGCAGACCACGTGTAACAACACCTGCAGGAGGATCGGTAGATCCGAACATCACACCTGCGGGACAGGTACAGGATGGCAACAACAACTGCCTGAGTTACACCAGGAACGCACAATCTCTCCATCAGTGCTCAGACTGTCCGCAATAGGCTGAGAGAGGCTGGAATGAGGGCTTGTAAGGCCTGTTGTAAGGCAGGTCCTCACAAGACATCACCGGCAACAACGTCGCCTATGGGCACAAACCCACCGTTGCTGGACCAGACAGGCAAAAGGTACTCTTCACTGACGAGTCGCGGTTTTGTCTCACCATGTGTGATGGTCAGATTCGTGTTTATCGTCGAAGGAAAGAGCGTTACACCAAGGCCTGTACTCTGGATCGGGATCGATTTGGAGGTGGAGGGTCCGTCATGGTCTGGGGTGGTGTGTCACAGCATCATCTGACTGAGCTTGTTGCCATTGCAGGCAATCTCAATGCAGTGCGTTACAGGTAAGACATCCTCCTTCATGTGGTACCCTTCCTGCAGGCTCATCCTGACATGACCCTCCAGCATGACAATGCCACCAGCCATACTGCTCGTTCTGTGCGTGTTTTCCTGCAAGACAGGAATGTCAGTGTTCTGCCATGGTCAGTGAAAAGCCTGGATCTCAATCCCATTGAGCACGTTTGGTACCTGTTGGATTGGAGGGCGAGGGCTAGGGCCATTCCCCCCAGAAATGTCTGGGAACTTGCAGGTGCTTTGGTGGAAGTGTCACGTTCTGACCATAGTTCTTGTGTGTTTTCCTTGTTTTAGTGTTGGTCAGAACGTGAGCTGGGTGGGCATTCTATGTTGTGTGTCTAGTTTGTCTATTTCTATGTTTGGCCTGATATGGTTCTCAATCAGAGGCAGGTGTTAGTCATTGTCTCTGATTGGGAACCATATTTAGGTAGCCTGTTTTGTGTTGGGTTTTGTGGGTGGTTGTTTCCGTGTCTGTGCTTTTCACCACACGGTACTGTTTTGGTTTTCATTCGTTTCACATTTATTGTTTTTGTATCAGTTGTGTTCATGTTGAGTATTTCTTATTAAAAGAACCATGGACACTTACCACGCCGCACATTGGTCCTCCGATCCTTCTCGCCTCTCCTCTTCAGACGAAGAGGAGGAAAGCCTTTACAGGAAGAGTGGAGTAACATTTCACCATAAGAACTGGCAAATCTGGTGCAGTCCATGAGGAGGAGATGCAAAGCAGTACTTAATGCAGCTGGTGGCCACACCAGATACTGACTGTTACTTGATTTTGATTTCGACCCCCCTTTTGTTCAGGGACACATTATTCCATTTCTGTTAGTCACATGTCTGTGGAACTTGTTCAGTTTATGTCTCAGTTGTTGAATCTTGTTATGTTCATACAAATATTAACACATGTTAAATTTGCTGGAAATAAGCGCAGATGACATTGAGAGGATGTTTAAGGAATTTGAAATTAATTATACTTTAACTTTTGATACTTAAGTATAATTTAGCAATTACATTTACTTTTGATACTTAAGTACATTGAAAATCAAATACTATTAGACTTTTACTCAAGTAGTATTTTATTGGGTGATTTTCACTTGTACTTGAGTCATTTTCTTTTAAGGTATATTTATTTTTATTTAAGTGTAATAATTGGGAACTTTTTCCACCACTGAGAGTAGCCTACCATCAACAACAATTGGAAAAAAATGCATCCCATAACATTTTTACATGGAAATAGCTGTTCTACCACCCAGTCTACAGTAGAAGTAAATGTTTGGTGTTCAATGTAGGCCTGCATTCCAGGACACTTTAGAAAAAAAACATGCAGGGCTTGACATCAATCTGTTTATCCACTTGTCATCCAGACAAGGAGGTGACTGAAAATGTTGTGTCACGTTCTGACCACAGTTTTTGTGTTTTCCTTGTTTTAGTGTTGGTCAGGACGTGAGCTGGGTGGGCATTCTATGTTGTGTGTCTAGTTTGTCCATTTCTATGTATGACCTGATAGGGTTCTCAATCAGAGGCAGGTGTTAGTCATTGTCTCTGATTGGGAACCATATTTAGGTAGCTTGTTTTGTGTTGGGGTTTGTGGGTGGTTGTTTCCTGTCTTTGTGTTCTCTGCACCAGATAGGACTGTATTTGTGTAGTGTTCACGTTATCGTCTTTTATTAAACATGTTGAACACGAACTACGCTGCATTTTGGTCCTCCTCTCCTTCGACGGAAGAAAACCGTTACAGCACCACCCACCACAACAGGACCAAGCAGCGTGGTAACGGGCAGGAGAGGCAGCGATGTCAGGATTTCTGGAATCTGAATCTGGACTATACAACGTGGGAAGAGATAGACAGGTGGGCGGTCGACCCAGGGAGAGTGCCAGAGCCCGCCTGGGATTCGCTGGAGCAGTGCGAGGAGGGTTACAGGAGACACAGGTGAAATCAATGAACAAAAATGAAAGACAGGGCTACCTTTAACAACACAAAGAAACAGGGCTACGTTCACGAACACAAACAGAACACAAGGTTGCCTAAGAAAATAAATACAGAACCCTACAAGCTTATTCAAGACTGTCTCAAAATACAACATTACCCCTTTAAGACATAAAAAAGCTCTTTACTTGACTCACTTTTGAAGATGGCTAGAAATGCATATATTTTGTGCTCATGTACGACGCAACCACTCCCCCATTGTTGAGTAGAAATTTGCTATAACTGGGCTAATAACTCACTAACTAGCAAATAATATGAACAAATGTGCATAGGTGGCTACATGCAGCTCTCGCTTTGATCTCAAAACAAGCGCATCTACTCCCAACCTCTCATGCTGTAAACACTGTCCAGTTCAAATGAACGGCACAGATCCATATTTGGCAATGGCTATTTGCATATAGGCCTACTGCAGTTATGGCGCATGGCCTGTGTAGAGTCGTGCCTGTCAATGCAATAGAATCCTACTCCAATGCCCTCTGCTTACAACAAAATATCTTGCACAGTTAGTTTTCCATACTAAGTCTTGCACAGTTTTGTTTCGGTACATTGAAAGTGGCTAATATTTTATTGATTCAAGCACAATTTCTACAGTAGAATGAAACTTTGATAGTGTTAAAGTGGCAATATGTCACTTTTTGGGCGACCCGACCAAATTTCCATAGAAATGTGAGTTATAGATTTAGCATTCTACTTCAAAGCAAGTCTAAGAAGCGGTAGATCTGTTCTATGTGGCTATTACTATGCTTACCATGCTTAAGTTTTGTTTTTGCCTCTTTTACTTTCAGTTTTGTACACCAGCTTCAAACAGCTGAAACAACAATATTTTTGGTTATGGAAAATATATTTCACAGTGATTCTCTACACTAGGTATTCCCAAACTGGGGTACACGTATGCTGTCAGGGGTACGCCAAATAAAAATGTGATTCCCATAAAAATATATACATATGTATGTATGTATGTATGTATGTATGTACATTTTCCAACGGGGCTATACATTTGGGTGAGTTTTTTTTTTTTGTCACCTGAGTAGCCTCGTTTCACTGCCAAAAATAAAATTAAACCATCTAGTGTTCAGCGAAATAACAACACAATGTCAAATACAGGTAGCCTAGTCAAATAATTAACATCCAATCACATTAACCGTTACTCTCTCGCGGGAATTCCACTAATGGTTCGTATGTAGCCAAACTTAGCTGCTGTTCATGTTGGTATCTGTACTGATGGCGCAAAAGCCATGACAGGGAGACATATTGGAGTGGTAACGCGCGTGCAAGCAGTTTCTCCCGACACCACTTGGGTACACTGCAGCATCCACAAGAGGCTCTTGCTGCCAAGGGAATGCCTGACAGCTTGAAAGACATTTTAAAGCAAGGCCCCTGAACTCTTGTGTATTTTCTGCACTATGCAATGATATGGGCAGTGACCATGTAACGCTTTTACAACATACAGAAGTGCGCTGGTTATCAAGGGGCAAAGTATTGACATGTTTTCTATAATTGAGAGACGAGCTTAGGGTTAAAGTCTTCTTTTACTGACCATCATTTTCACTTGTCTGACCGCTTGCATGATGATGAGTTTCTCACATGACTGGCCTATCTGGGTGATGTATTTTCTCACCTCAATGATCTGCATTTAGGATTACAGGGACTCTCCACAACTATATTCAATGTGCAGGACAAAATTGAGGCTATGATTAAGTTGGAGCTCCTCTCTGTCTGCATTAATAAGGACAACACACAGGTCTTTCCATCATTCTATGAGTTTTTCTGTGCAAATGAACTCAAGCTTACGGACAATGTCAAATGTGATATAGCGAAGCACCTGTGTGAGTTGGGTGCACAATTACGCAGGTACCCAAAATGGATGACACAAACAACTGGATTTGTTATCCCTTTCATGCCCCTGCATCCAGTCCACTTACCGATTTCTGAACAAGAGAACCTCATCAAAATTGCAACATGCAATTTGCATGTGAAAATTGAATTTAATCAGAAGCCACTGAGATTTCTGGATTGGGCTGAGCTCAGAGTATCCCGCTGTTAAGACACTGATGCCCTTTGCAACCTAGAACCTATGTGAGAGTGGATTCTTGGCCCTCACTAGCATGAACACTAAATACAGGCACAGACTGTGTGTGGAAAATTATTTAAGACTGAGACTCTCTCCAATACAACCCAACATTGCAGAGTTATGTGCATCCTTTCAAGCACACCCTTCTCATTAACCTGTGGTGAGTTATTCACAATTTTCGATGAACAAATAAATATGTAAGATGGTTAAATAAAGAGAAATTATTGATTATTATTATTATTTGTGCCCCCGTCCTATAGGAGCTCTTTTTCACTTCACACGAGCCGGGTTGTGACAAACTCATATGTAAGGTTCCTCAGTCAAACAGTGAATTTCAAACACAGATTCAACCACAAAGACTAGGGAGATTTTCCAATGCCTCGCAAAGAAAGGCACCTAAAGTATTGGTAGATTTCTTAAAAGAATAGCAGATGTTTAATAAACCTTTGAGCATGGTGAAGTTATTAATTACACTTTGGATGGTGTATCAATACACCTAGTCACTACAAAGATAAAGGTGTCCTTCCTAACTCAGTTGCCGAAGAGGAAGGAAGCCGCTCAGGGATTTCACAAATGGTGACTTTAAAACAGATACAGAGTTTAATAGCTGTGATAGGAGAAAACTGAGGATGGATCAACAACATTATAGTTACTCCACAATACTCACCTAATTGACAGAGTGAAAAGAAAAAAGCCTGTACAGAATATAAATGTTCCAAAACATGCATCCTGTTCGCAACAAGGCACTAAAGTAATACTGCGAAACATTTGGCAAAGTGCTTAACTTTTTGTCCTGAATACAAAGGGTTATATTTGTGGAAAATCCAATACAACACTACTGAGTATCATGTTATGGCTATGCTTGTAATCATTAAGGACTGCGGAGTATTTCAGAATAAAAAAGAAACAGAATGGAGCTAAGCACAGGCAAAATCCCAGAGGAAACCCAGTTCAGTCTGCTTTTCACCAGACCCTTTCAGCAGGACAATAACCTAAAACACAAGGTCAAATCTACACTAGAATTGCTTACCAAGAAGACAGTGAATGTTCCTGAGTGGCTGAGTTTTGACTTAAATCTACTTAAAAATCTATGGCAAGACCTGAAAATGGTTGTCTAATAATGATCCACAACCAATTTGACAGAAATTGAGAATTTTTAAAAGGATAGTGGGAAAATGTTGCACAATCCAGGTGTGGAAAGCTCTTAGAGACTTACCCAGAAAGACTCTGTAATTGCAGCCAAAGGTGCTTCAACAAAGTATTGACTCAAGGGTGTGAATTCTTATGTAAATTAGATATTTCTGTATTTCAATTTCAATTTCAATACATTTATTAAAATGTCTAAAAACATGTTTTGCCTTCGTATTTGTAGAGTATTGTGTGTAGTATTTAAAAAAAAATGTTTTCATTAATTTTGATTTCAGGCTGTAACACAACAAAATGTGGAATAAGTCAAGGGGCATGAATACTTTCTTAAGGCACTGTACAAGACTACCAATGTGAGTATCTTTTAATTCATTGGGGCAACCCATCTTCTTAGCCTTCATCGTTTTGGTCTAATTAACCATCTTACTTATTGCTATAGCCAGGTTAAGCAATTCGAACAATAACTACGTTTTTGATTAGGACATTTCTGAGAACCATTCAAACTTCAGCAAACAACGTCCAGGGGGTGAGCATGCTCGACCACTAAGGGACAGTTAAGTTGGTTCAACGTAAGACAGTGTCGTGTTCCAATTCTTTGCTTTAATAGCGTGAATCATTCCTCTTCATGCAAATGTGGTCGAATAATTGAAGAAATGAATCCAAGCCTTACTCTTATCACCTTTGGAAGGCAGGGCTTCCAGTGAGGCACGGATTTCATGGCCTTGTCAGGCGTGATTGTAGATCCTTCAACCAAAGTTGTAAGAGTGCAACTTCCCCCATGGTATGTTGTGCCGAAGTTGACTAACTGGAAGGGAAACCTACTTTCTTTCTCCATGACAGAGGTAGAGTCCCCCCAAGAGGTAAAAAGAGAAGCAGCAGTACTTCCGCTACAAGTCCCTCTCCCTGCCTGTCAGCAGCACACACCATTTCCTCTTCTCTATCTTGGTCTCTCCAAGCCCATTTTCCATATAAAGCTCTTTGCCTGCAGGCTCCTCAAAACCATGATCACCATAATCAGAGCTGACACCTACGTAGTATGCAGCTCCAGTCTGCCATTACAGGCAGCTGGATGGCCAGTTTACCAAAAGGAGACGAGGTTACAGTTTGATTTCAATGGCGTTCAACTCCTGGAGGGGCTAATTAAATTTGGTATGCCATTATCAGATTATGCAGCTTGACCTCACACATTCATCTGGGTACGAGCATCAACATTGACTTACACGTGCACACCTACAGAATGAGTCACATATAAACATGCACAAGTGCAAACATGCACACACATCTGCACACATTCATACACGCATACAGTAACAGTCAAAAGTTTGGACACACCTAGTCATTCAAGGGTTTTTCTTTATTTTTTACTATTTTCTATATTGTAGAATAATAGTGAAGACAACAAAACCGTTAATAACACATGGAATCTTGTAGTAACCAAAAATGTATTAAACAAATCAAAATATTTTTATATTTTTCAAAGTATCCACCCTTCGCCTTGATGACAGCTGTCATCAAGCCAAAGGATGGCATATGTTTTACATTATTATTATTATTATTATTATTATTATTATTATTATTATGATTTTTTTTTTCACCTTTATTTTACCAGGTAGGCTAGTTGAGAACAAGTTCTCATTTGCAACTGCGACCTGGCCAAGAGAAAGCATAGCAGTTTGACACATACAACAACACAGAGCTACACATGGAATAAACAAAACATACAGTCAATAATACAGTAGAAAAAAAAGAAAAAGTCTGGAATGAAGATATATCTAGGACATACATAACCTTGGGAAATCAAATTGGTCAATTAGTACCTCCATGTTACCATTCATTTTAATTTCATGACAATGTCACATACACTTCCCCTGGATTTTTAATATTCACTTTCATTGAAGATAGCACTTCTGTCATATACTGCATCTCTTCCGGCTAAAAAACAATTGTAGAGTGGCTTGTGCAAGAGATCTGTATCAGATTCATCAGGACATTTCGCTTTAATAAGCCTAAATGAGGCATTCAAAACTGTTACAAGCGAGAGTAAAAAATGCATGCTTGAACTGATGTATAATAACTGAACACCTCATATACTGTACACTACCACAGCCATTATTATCAGGTGATCTGTGCACCTTGTGGTGGTAAGTGGACATTGAGGAAAGGTAGTTGGAGGCGTAGTAGGTACACTGGACAGTTCAGTAGGGTTTCCAGTGTGGGAAAAGTTTAATAGAATTGTAATGTGTTCCTGGTTAGGCCCCTGCCTGAGACAGCCTAATCTCATCTCCTTCTTTTAATTAACTGAGCTGCTCATAGCCATCTAGCTACTAATGCTTCATATATCCACAGTGTGTGTGTGTGTGTGTGCATGTCAAATCAAATCACATTTTATTTGTCACATCTGACAAATAGAACAGGTGTAGTAGACCTCACCGTGAAATGCTTACTTACAAGCCCTTAACCAACAATGTGGTTCAAGAAATAGAGTTAAGAAAATATTTACAAAATAAAATAAAGCAAACAAATATATATATAATCAAAAAGTAAGACAAGAAAATTACATAACAAGAACGAGGCTATATTTATTTAATTTGATTTCGCCTTTATTTAACCAGATAGGCCAGTTGAGAACAAGTTCTCATTTACAACGGCGACCTGGCCAAGATAAAGCAAAGCTGTGCGACAAAAACAACAACAGAGTTACACATACACAAACAGAGTCAATAACACAATAGAAAAATAGATGTACAGTGTGTGCAAATGTAGAATTTAGCGTTAACACTGGAGTGATAGATGACGATTTACAAGTAGTGATACTGTGGTGCAAAAGAGCAAGGGGATAAATAACAACTGAGGTAGTTGGGTGTGATATTTACAGATTGGCTGTGTACAGGTACAGTGATCGATAAGCTGCTCTGACAGCTGATGCTTAAAGTTAGAGGGATAAGACTCCAGCTTCAGTGATTTTTGTAATTCGTTCCAGTCATTGGCAGCAGAGAACTGGAAGGAAAGGCGGCCAAAGGAAATGTTGGCTTTGGGGATGACCAGTGAAATATACCTGCTGGAGCGTGTGCTACGGGTGGGTGTTGCTATGGTGACCAGTGAGCTGAGATAAGGTGGGGCTTTACCTAGCAAAGACTTATAGATGACCTGGAGCCAGTTTGTTTGGCAAAGAATATGTAGTGAGGGTCAGCCAACGAGAGCAAACAGGTCGCAGTGGTGGGTAGTATATGGGGCTTTGGTGAAAAAACGAATGGCACTGTGATAGACTACATCCAGTTTGCTGAGTAGAGTGTTGGATGCTATTTTGTAAATGACATCGCCGAAGTCAAGGATCGGTAGGATAGTCAGTTTTACGAGGGTATGTTTGGCAGCATGAGTGAAGGAGGCTTTGTTGCAAAATAGGAAGCCGACTCTAGATTTAATTTTGGATTGGAGATGCTTAATGTGAGTCTGGTAGGAGAGTTTACAGTCTAACCAGACACCTAGGTATTTGTAGTTGTCCCCATATTCTAAGTCAGAACCGACCAGAGTAGTGAGGCTAGACAGGTGGGCGGGTGCGGGCAGCAATCGGTTGAAGAGCATGCATTTAGTTTTACTAGCATTTAAAAGCAATTGCAGGCCACGGAAGGAGTGCTGTATGACATTGAAGCTCTTTTGGAGGTTTGTTAACAGGGGATACCGGTACCGAGTCAATGTGCAGGGGTACAGGCTAGTCGGGGTAACTTGTAAAGTGAATATGCATAGATAATAAACAGCGAGTAGCAGCAGTGTAAAAACAAAGGGGGGGAGGGGGGGGGGGGTCAATATAAATAGTCCGCGTGGCCATTTGATTAATTGTTCAGCAGTCTTTTGGCTTGGGGGTAGAAGCTGTTAAGGAGCTTTTTGGTCCAAGACTTTGCACTCCGGTACCGTTTGCTGTGCGGTAGCAGAGAGATCAATCTGTGACTTGGGTGACTGGAGTCTTTGACAATTTTTTGGGCCTTCCTCTGACACCGCCTAGTATATAGTTCCTGGATGTCAGGAAACTTGGCCCCAGTGATGTACTGGGCCGCACACACTACCCTCTGCAGCGTCTTACGGTCGTCAAATGCCGAGCAAACTTTTTGAGGATCTGGGGACCCATGCCAGTCTCCTGAGGGGGAAAAGGTGTTGTCATGTCCTCTTCACAACTCTCTCTTGGTGTGTTTGGACCATGATAGTTCGTTGGTGATGTGGACACCAAGGAACTTGAAACTCTCAACCCGCTCCACTCTCAGGGCTGTTGATGTTAATCGGGTCTGTTCGGCCCTCCTTTTCCTATAGTCCACAATCAGCTCCTTTGTCTTGCTCACATTGAGGGAGAGGTTGTTGTCCTAACATCAACCTCTCACACACGTGTGTGTGTGTGCGCGTGTATGTATGCATGTGTGTGTCCGTGTGTGTGCGAGTGAGAACCCCAATCACCCAATCACAATTACTAGGATCATGAAAAAAGACATCCAAATTCCACAAACTTGTCCTCAATGAATCAAAGCAGGATAAAGGTAATGCTCCAGTCAGGCCATCCCATAGCCCTGCTCTCTGTCCTGACCACGGCAGCCATGCTCTCTGTCCTGACCACGGCAGCCATGCTCTCTGTCCTGACCACGGCAGCCATGCTCTCTGTCCTGACCACGGCAGCCATGCTCTCTGTCCTGACCACGGCAGCCCTGCTCTCTGTCCTGACCACGGCAGCCATGCTCTCTGTCCTGACCACGGCAGCCCTGCTCTCTGTCCTGACCACGGCAGCCCTGCTCTCTGTCCTGACCACGGCAGCCCTGCTCTCTGTCCTGACCACGGCAGCCCTGCTCTCTGTCCTGACCACGGCAGCCCTGCTCTCTGTCCTCTCCACGGCAGCCCTGCTCTCTGTCCTCTCCACGGCAGCCCTGCTCTCTGTCCTCTCCACGGCAGCCCTGCTCTCTGTCCTCTCCACGGCAGCCCTGCTCTCTGTCCTCTCCACGGCAGCCCTGCTCTCTGTCCTCTCCATGACAGTACAGTGACCCCATATGTGTGCTAGCTGCTGTGACGCATTTTGGATTCTCCCTGGGGTGGCATGGCATCAGTGGAGCACAGACTGTGTCCAGCATAGCAGCGCAGGATGCTAGGCTAGGAGAGGCCATTCCAGAGCACAGCTACACTATACTGGGTCAGGGTCTCTCCCTTCTCTTAACACCCCATTACCCCAAGTATACTGTCAGTCTTCTCATTTCCTAACCTCAAGCACAAAGAAACACAGCAGGAGGGCATAAGCAAATATATTCAGTGCTTTTAAGTATGATATTGCATTTAACGCTCACATCACACTGTATTGGTTGAGAGGGATAAGGGGATTATAAAAAGCAACATGCACGCACACACGCACACACACTTACGCGCATACACATTTTACATTTACACACACAAACACAACTGAGAGAGGGAGAGAGAGAGAGCGCAATTCCAACATAACATCACATTTCTCTCTCTCCCTCCCTCCCTCCCTTTCCTGCAGCTGCCTCCATTCCCTATGTTTACCCCTCTCGTTTATGGTGGAGGCCTTTGAACAGGAGAGCGTGGCATTGTGAAGGGGAGTGTGTGCTAAGCCCCGCACCCCTGTGTGTTTATCTGCCTCTCCCAGCTGGGCTCCTGGGGGAGGGATGAGGCCTGGGAGAGAAGCTGGGATGAGGGCTAGGATGGAGACTGGGAGAACACTGGGGAAAAAAGCTAGGATGAGGCTAGGACAAGGGCTGGGGAATGATTGTTTTTTTGTCCTTCTAGCGGAAATTCTATCCTCACAGATCACCACAGTTAGTTACACATACACACAACAAGGTACATCCCTCACCCCCATGAAAACATACATGAGATATATAAATTATAATGAGGGCTGGGATGAGAGCTGGGATGGACTCAATGAGAATGAAGAACGAAATCAAGGGAGAAAACCGAAAACAAGGAGAAGGGAAAGTGAAATGGTGAGAACTGAGGAGAGAGCGAGTGAGCGTAAGAAGGAGTGTGGGGGTTGGCAAACAAGGAAGTGGTAGATGGAGAGGGATCAAGTGCAGAGTAAAGATGGAGATCATGCTAAGGACACTGTGTATTCAGTCAGTCTCACTGAGGAGTCTCAGCACAGCATTCATCAGCAACACTTATGTTCCCTCAGGCACCGTAGACGCTGCTATCCACCTGCTCTATTCAAGACGTAGGCGTCGCAGCATGAAGTACCCACTTGGGGAACCAAAAGCCTGAAATCTTCTCTCTACAACTGCAGAAATCTGGGACAGTCTTTATCAAGAGGAGAGGGAAAGAGAGGACCATGTCTGCAGCTCATTAAATGTTTTAAACCACCATGACAACAGTCATATAAAGGGTCTACACAACCACCCTGAGAGCCAGGGACCCAGCTATTACAACATTATTACCACTGGGCTTAGAAGAACCAAACAGGGACATGATCCTTGCTACAGCACCTCTCGCCTACTATTACAGCACACTTCAGTGTAACACACTCAAGCTGTTGTGTTTGGTAAGTGTCTATATGAGTATGTGATGATAAAGCATAGCCTCTGAAGAAAGTACAAACAACACTACCTATCAAGGGCTTTCCCCCCACACGTGTTTCCATGCTGTGCCTGTCTCCAGTGATACTGTGTCTGTGTCTGTGTGTGTGATTAAAAATATCCCTTCTCCTCCACTCGAGTGGAAGCATTATCTACAATGCAGTTTCCTCCTACATGGTCCGTCAGTGTGGTAACATGAGCAATTTTAAGCTAGCTAGTTACAAAATGAAACAGCAACCGTCTTTCAAAAACTGTCAGACAACAGGGAGAATAAACTAAATCACATTTACACTTGCGCTTAATCAAAGACAAATGCCCAATGTAGAAAGCTACAAACAGATCTGTTTTGGAAAAACTTTTTTTTCTGCCTTTAAATGGTCTGGACCATGGTGAGCCTCCATTTTCAATGAGGTCCTTTTTGTTCATAGTCCTCTTATTTATACCCATTTAGTCTTAAAAGAGGACAATCTCAGATATGCAATACTGTACTTCAAAGTGATTTAGTGACATAACTAGCCCAATATACACCGTGAAAACAATCTGATCAAGACATTATGGTAGAATCAAGTTATCATGGAAGTTGATTGTGCTACATGGTGACTGCTTTGTGCCCTGCTTAATCTCTCGCTCTCTCTCTCTCCCTCCCTCTCTCTCCTCTCATATTTCTGCAAGCATGACTGACCACAAGCAAGTAGAAAATCTCAATTTATTTTATAACAGTGCTTCTTCATGCTCCTCTTCTCTTGGGGTTTCCATGGCTACTTGGTCAGGTGACCTAGCTGGAGCCCATCCCCTGCCCTGCAGTCACTGTCACAGCAGTTAGTCAGCCTCGGCCACACAACAAGGAAATGTTACGACTGTGTGTGTGTGTGTGTGTTTGTGTTAGTATGCATACACCACCCGGCAGTGGTACAGTGTTTAGTGTGTGTGGATGGTAGGACAGCAGATAGTTATTTTTTTTGTAAACATATATACACAGTAATAATATATATTTTTTAAATATATTTTCCTTTATTATTTTCCCCTAACCCCACCCCCCCTCCCCAAAATGTAGGCTTCTACTTCCAGCTTATACATAATATATTCATTTTAATGACACAATGTATTTTACAATAGCATTTTACAATTATACAATAGTCATCCTTCAGCTACCGTCAACCCCTCCCATCTATCTCTGAAGACCATCCAGTTTGATTTATATTTGCCATATATTTCTAACTGTGTTGTTTCACAAGTTCTGAACCCATATACATTTTACGGGCACAGTTTATTTTGCATTAGTTAACCCCTCCCATCTATCTCTTAACACCATCCATTTTTGTCTTCTATTTGCAATATATTTTTCAACTGTGCTTTGATGTTTCACAAAAGTTCTATCACGTTCTGACCTTAGTTCTGTTATTATATCTTTGTTTTAGTATGGTCAGGGCGTGAGTTGGGGTGGGCAGTCTGTTTGTTTTTCTATGTTGGTTTTTGAGTTCGACCAAGTATGGTTCTCAATCAGAGGCAGCTGTCAATTGCTGTCCCTGATTGAGAATCATACTTAGGTAGCCTGGGTTTCACTTTTGGGTTGTGGGTGTTTGGTCCACACGGTACTGTTTTCGGTTTTGTATATTCACGTCATCGTTTGTTGTTTTTGTTCGAGTGTTCTATTGTCTTTATTAAAAAACATTATGGACACTTACCACGCTGCGCATTGGTCCTCCGATCCTTCTCGCTACTCCTTACAAGATCTGAACCTTTCTATTCTCATAGTTTCTACAGATTGTAAATGAAAGACAACAGCAGTGATTTGTGTGTGTGTGTGTATGTGAAAGTTAATATTTGTGCAAAAACCTATGAGTGAGTTCCAGTAATTGTTTTATATGTAAGAGTGGACACTTTTAGCAGAATGACACTTTACATTCATATTACTGGGCATGTCAAATTCTCTCTCTTTATTAAAGAGATGACACAAAAGTGTGGTGTTCACACCTACAGTATATGCCAACTGGACCCAGATGTCAATTCAATGTCTATTCCACGTTGGTTCAATGAAATTTCATTAAAATGAAGTGGAACCAACGTTGATTCAACCAGTGTGTGCCCAGTGGGTGTTCACCTTGATGAGGCTGTTAATACTATTTGCTTTTAACACAATGGTATATGATGTTACAGAGCTACAAACATTCCACAAATAGAGTGCTTTTTTGGGTAGTGTAATTTTGATTAATAAAATGTAAAAAAAATATTTATTTCACCTAATTAAAACATTCTGTTATAAAGAGCGTAAAGAGCATAAAAAAACATGTTTTCACTTACTATAGTAAGTGCCAAATAAAGTAACAGGGTTGATCGTAACAGGGTTGACAATTTTATCTTAAATCAGCCATGAATTCCTTTGTGATGGGAGAATGGAGGCAACAGGGAGGGGCAATTGAATGCAAGCGTCACAAACATTCAATTGCAAAAAAAATCCTGCCTATCTATCTTTGGGTAACAGTGCTGACGTGTTATGCTTGACACACTCAGTTTTCCATCAGAAAAAAACTACTGAAAATGGCCAAAAATAGTAGAACCAGCTCACCTGCTTTTACACTATGATTTGACTAATAGATGTTCGATGTGTCTTCCGAAAAGTGTTTTTAAAAGAACAGCTTCACTATATTAAAACAAGAGTTCCATTCACGTAACAGGGTGGACCTGAGGAACAAACGTAAATGAATCACTAATCACATTATTATTTATTTAATCTTCAGAAATTACTTTGTCAAAGCAACAAAAGAACTAGGGCTTTACAAATGACGGTGAAAACTTGGGAAAATGTTTGGGGTGGTGGGTTAAAATCTTCCTAGAAGACGGAAAAGGGCCACATGTCAAATTTGCAGATGTTTTGCATTTTAAGCAAGTCTTTATTCATACAAAAAAAATGATTTATTGAATTTGACCAATCACATCCAAACTTTTCACATCAGATCTTTTTCAGAGCTGATTTGATTGGTCAAAAGACCAATTAGTAAACCAATATATCAGACTTTGGCTGCCTGTGTAAATGCAGCCCATGTGGTTTATATTAAAGGGACTTCATTTAATAAAACATGCTTTAAAAATTCAATATTGGTGCACAATTTCTACTCCAGACCACTAGACTACACTCGCCAACCTTTCCCTTGTAGGGTTTCACTCGCTGATCGATGTTGAGAAGAGTGGCATTGGGCATGATCTCTGCTCCTCGCTTCGACTAGAGGCTGAGCCAACAAAAAGGAAGGGACAGGCCAACCTTCTCCTGCCTGACTCACAGACCGAGACGAACCCAGAGACGTGAGCCCCCCTCTGACATGATGGGTTAGCATTAGCAGAACTAAGTTAAAGCCTAAAACTCCATCCACATCACATGCGGACTGTGGAGACACACACACACACGCCAGCTCACCCGCCCACACAGACAGACAGAAAGATTTGCAAATTATGGTGGAAAATAAGTATTTGGTCAATAACAAAAGTTAATCTCAATACTTTGTTATATACCCTTTGTTGGCAATGACAGAGGTCAAACGTTTTCTGTAAGTCTTCACAAGGTTTTCACACACTGTTGCTGGTATTTTGGCCCATTCCTCCATGCAGATCTCCTCTAGAGCAGTGATGTTTTGGGGCTGTTGCTGGGCAACAGACTTTCAACTCCCTCCAAAGATTTTCTATGGGGTTGAGATCTGCAGACTGGCTAGGCCACTCCAGGACCTTGAAATGCTTCTTACGAAGCCACTCCTTCGTTGCCCGGGCGGTGCGTTTGGGATCATTGTCATGCTGAAAGACCTAGCCACGTTTCATCTTCCATGCCCTTGCTGATGGAAGGAGGTTTTCATTCAAAATCTCACGATACATGGCCCCATTCATTCTTTCCTTTACACGGATCAGTCGTCCTGGTCCCTTGCAGAAAAACAGCTCCAAAGCATGATGTCTCCACCCCCTTCACAGTAGGCACGGTGTTCTTTGGATGCAACTCAGCATTCTTTGTCCTCCAAACACGACGAGTTGAGTTGTTACCAAAAAGTTATATTTTGGTTTCATCTGACCATATGACATTATCCCAATCTTCTTCTGGATCATCCAAACGCTCTCTAGCAAACTTCAGACAGGCCTGGACATGTACTGGCTTAAGAAGGGGGACACGTCTGGCACTGAAGGATTTGAGTCCCTGGTGGCGTAGTGTGTTACTGATGGTAGGCTTTGTTACTTTGGTCCCAGCTCTCTGCAGGTCATTCACTAGGTCCTCCCGTGTGGTTCTGGGATTTTTGCTCACCGTTCTTGTGATCATTTTGACCCCACGAGGTGAGATCTTGCGTGGAGCCCCAGATGGAGGGAGATTATCAGTGGTCTTGTATGTCTTCCATTTCCTAATAATTGCTCCCACAGTTGATTTCTTCAAACCAAGCTGCTTACCTATTGCAGATTCAGTCTTCCCAGCCTGGTGCAGGTCTACAATTTTGTTTCTGGTGTACTTTAACAGCTCTTTGGTTTGGCCATAGTGGAGTTTGGAGTGTGACTGTTTGAGGTTGTGGACAGGTGTCTTTTATACTGATAACAAGTTCAAACAGGTGCCATTAATACAGGTAACGAGTGGGGGACAGAGGAGCCTCTTAAAGAAGAAGTTACAGGTCTGTGAGAGCCAGAAATCTTGCTTGTTTGTAGGTGACCAAATACTTATTTTCCACCATAATTTGCAAATAAATTCATTAAAAATCCTACAATGTGATTTTCTGGATTTTTTTTCTTATTTTGTCTTTCATAGTTGAAGTGTACCTATGATGAAAATTACAGGTCTCATCTTTTTAAGTGGGAAAACTTGCACAACTGGTGGCTGACTAAATACTTTTTTGCCCCACTGTACAGTGTGTGCAAATTAAGTAATATTAGGGAGGTAAGGCAATAAATAGGCCACAGTGGCAAAATAATTACAATATAGCAATTAAACACTGGAGTGATAGATGTGCAGAAGATGAATGTGCAAGTAGAGATACTGGGGTGCCAAAGGAGAAAAAAAACAATATAGGGATGAGGTAGTTGGGTGGGCTATTTACAGATGGGCTATGTACAGGTGCAATGATCTGTAAGCTGCTCTGACTGCTGAGGCTTACAGTTAGAGGGAGATATAAGACTACAGCTTCAGTGATTTTTGCAATTCGTTCCAGTCATTGGCAGCATAGAACTGGAAGGAAAGGCGGCCAAAGGAAGTGTTGGCTTTGGGGATGACCAGTGCAATGTACCTGCTGGAGCGCGTGCTATGTGTGGGTGTTGCTATGGTGACCAGTGAGCTGAGATAAGGCGGGGCTTTACCTAGCAAAGACTTATAGATGACCTGGAGCCTGTGGGTTTGGCAACGGATATGTAGTGAGTGCCAGCCAACGAGAGCATACTGGTCGCAGTGGTGGGTAGTATATAGGGCTTTCGTGATAAAACGGATGACACTGTGATAGCAAACTGGATGTAGTCTGAGTAGAGTGTTGGGGGCTATTTTGTAAATTACATGGCTAAAGTCAAGGATCGGTAGGATAGTCAGTTTTACGAGGGTATGTTTGGCAGATTGAGTGAAGGAGGCTTTGTTGCAAAATAGGAAGCCGATTCTAGATTTAATTTTGGATTGGAGATGCTTAATGTGAGTCTGAAAGGAGAGTTTACAGTCTAACCAGACAGCTAGGTATTTGTAGTTGTCCACGTATTCTAGGTCAGAACCGTCCAGAGTAGTAATGCTTGTTGGGCGGGAGGATGCGGGCAGCAATCGGTTGAAGAGCATGCACTTAGTTTTACTAGCATTTAAAAGCAGTTGCAGACCATGGACGGAGGGTTATATGGTGTTGAAGCACATTTGGAGGTTTGTTAGCACAGTGTCCAAAAAAAGGACAGATGTATACAGAATGGTGTCGTCTGCGTAGAGATGGATCAGAGAATCACCAGCAGCAAGAGCGACATCATATACAGAGAAAAGAGTCGGCCCGAGAATTGAACCCTGTGGCACCCCCATAGAGACTGCCAGGGGTCCGGACAACAGGCCCTCCGATTTGACACACTGAACTCTATCTGAGAAGTAGTTGGTGAACCAGGCGAGGCAGTCATTTGAGAAGCCAAGGCTATTGAGTCTGCCGATAAGAATTCAGTGACTGACAGAGTCGAAAGCCTTGGCCAGGTCGATGAATACGGCTACACAGTATTATCTTTTATCGATGGAGGTTATGATATCGTTTAAGGCCTTGAGCGTGGGCTCGGAAACCAGATTGCATAGCAGAGAAGGTACGGTGGGATTCGAAATGGTCGGTGACCTGTTTGTTAACTTGGCTTTCGAAGACCTTGGAAAGGCAGAGTAGGATAGAGATAGGTCTGTAACAGTTTGCGTCTAGAGTGTCTTCTCCTTTGAAGAAGGGGATGACCGCGGCAGCTTTCCAATCTTTGGGGATCTCAGACGATACGAAAGAGAGGTTGAGCAGGCTAGTAATAGGGGTTGCAACAATTGTGGTGGATAATTTTAGAAAGAGAGAGGCTAGACAATCTGGACTATCTGATTTGTAGGGGTCCAGATTTTGCAGCTATTTCAGAACATCAGCTATCTGGATTTGGGTGAAGGAGAAATGAGGGAGGCTTGGGCGAGTTGCTGTGGGGGGGTGCAGGGCAGTTGACCAGGGTAGGGGTAGCCAGGTGGAAAGCTTGGCCATCCGTAGAAAAATGCTTATTGAAATTCTTGATTATCATTGATTTATCGGTGGTGACAGTGTTTCCTAGCCTTAGTGCAGTGGTCAGCTGGGAGGTGTCACGAATCCCGTTTCCTGAGTCTGTTTTTGCCTGTTCTGTCCTGGAGTGTTTTTTCCGGCGTCCTGGAACGCACCCTGTCTGGTTGCCGGGCAATGTAGCCAGTTGGGAGTTCTGATTACCCGCACCTGTATCCCATCAGCTATCTGCACACCTGGTCCTGATCATCATCTCTCCTCTTCATAAGCCCGGACCTGACATCCATTCCCTGCCGGATCGTTAGCCATGAACAGTATGTTGTGCCATAGTATCAGCCTCAAGTTGGATAGAATTTGTTTTGTTGTTTTTTACATATTGCTTGCCTTAAACTTATCTCCGTTTGTTCTGTCTTCAGTTACTCACCCGGATCATTTACCCCATTCCCGCCTGGTCGTCGGAGGATTCCGCTTCCCCATTGGATCCACCTATTTACTCCCATCAACTCACCACTGCTGCCCGCTACGCCACCTGGATATATCTACACATTCACTTGTAAATAAATACTCACCTTCTTCCTACTCTCCTTGTCCTGGTCTGCTTCTGGGTTCGATTTTGAAGAAACGTGACAGGAGGAGGTGCTCTTATTCTCCATGGACTTTAGTGTCCCAGAATTTTTTTGAGTTTGTGCTACAGGATGCAAATTTCTGTTTGAAAAAGCTAGCCTTTGCTTTCTTAACTGACTGTGTATATTGGTTCCTAACTTCCCTGAGAAGTTGCATATCGCGGGGGCTATTTGATACTAATGCAGTATGCCACAGGAGTAAAATAAGGCTGCAATGTAACCAAATGCGGAAAAAGTCTGAATGCGCTGTATGCTTTGATTGAAACAAAATACAAGCAAGGCTAATAGTTTAATCTGCTCTAAGTCACTCACAAAACATTAATTCAAGAAAATCGAAATGCATAGGCTATTCCTATGAAACTGGTTGAGCTCAATCTAATGATTGGCATGCAGGTGCAAATATTACATTTTATTGAGACTGTGTGGGCATAGGCAACATTTTAATTGGAGGATTACTTTTTGGCATTTCTACAACAGGGCTCTCCAACCATGTTTGTTCTTGGAGCTACTACCATTTAGGTTTTCATTCTAACACTAATCGAGCGCAACTGATTCAAATAATTAGCTGGTTTATAAGATGAATCGGGTTAGTCTGAAACCCTACTGTAACGAGTGCGCTGAGAGTCGGGAAGCAAGTACAGGGAGTGAGTGTTTTAGTAAAGAAACAAAACAATAAACACGATACACAAACAATGCACCGACATGAAACAAAGTCAATAACACCTGAGGAATGAACCAAGGGGAGTGACAGCTAGAGTAAAGATAATCAAGGAGGTGATGGAGTTCAGGTGAGTGTCATGAGGCCCAGGTGCGCAAGACGATGGTGACAGGTGTGTGGGATAATCAGCCACCTGACGACCTAGAGGCCGGAGAGGGAGTATACGTGACACCTACAGGACGGTAGCACTCCAGGAACAGGGTTGGAGAGCCATGATAGGCCATTCAATAGGCTACTGTTGGTAGAAACTTTGATTGAGGAAATGATGACGTCACTTACATATTTTGTGTGCTCCCTCATCTAAAAAATAGGCACTACACCACTGCAAGTAAGATCTGTAGTAGGGCTGTAGCCGTGATGTCTGTATGCTGCATGTGTTCCCTGCTGGCTTCATCCATCTGAGCAGAATTCAAAATGCTACCGTCACTTGCTCATTACGAACAGGGTAAATAAAGGACCTTGAATGACAGCACCATAGACAACTCCTCCTTTCACCGGGAGACTTCCTAACACTATTTTGATCTGCCGCTGACCACGTTTTAGCCTTCTTCTCCATTTACATTGTGTCGTAGCCTACACTGTAATTCATTAAACTGGACTGGATTATTTTACCGCACCTGCATTGCAATCCAATGAATGCAAAATGTATGCAATAAACAAAGATATGCTACAGAAGACTATATAGGTCCACTAATACAGGACTAGTAAAGTCCCAGTGCACTACTTTTGTGATTTAAAAAAAAAAGTTTATATATTTGTATTTTTCAGGGTGTGCTGCAGCACCCCTTGGCAACAGCTAATGGGGATCCTAAATAAATACTCAATACTAAATACATGGGCCTTATTACAAGCTCTACTGTCTCTGGAAGTCAGTGGATTTGCATTCTGTTGATCTAGTAAACTTGAACTCAGAGCGTTGCTTGAATTATTATTATTTTTTATTTTTTTACATCAGCTCTGTATGCAAATATCCTTCGGATAGGAATGATATATCACTAACAGCAAATTATCTTCCAGGGAGGTAGTCATCAAAACAAGTCCAACAGTACAGTCACTGTAGTATTGAAGGCTGTTGGGAGTAAAAACAGACCCAAACTACAACGTGGTCAGTACAAGGACGTGATTGCACCCACATGTGTTTCCCGGGTGATAAGCCTCGCATGCAGAGAGAGAGAGAGAGGGAGATTCATTCTCCCTAGAGCATCTCTTTTCACCAATCCCCTGGCATTCAAAAGCAAAAATTATATGAAATGATAATTCCTCTTTTGTAGTACTGCCTAATTTGCATAACAATGGAGGCTTTTTGGCTCCTCTCTCCCACTCTACTATGCTCTATAAGAGGCAGTGGACCGGGGTCAATCTCAAAGAGTAGATGAAAATTTGACATATGAACTTTGCAGCATTGCCATTTTGAACAGGTGTCGATTAGCAATGCCAGGTTTGAGTGGGAATGCATGCCGAGTGCAAAGCTTGTGATTTGTGAAACCAAAACAGCGAAAGACCAACTTCCGTATGGTTCTGTTTTCTTGAGCCTTACCAACATGTTGCCCTATGAAAACAATAATAAATTGTCTTGTTGAGAAAACCTACAGTAGCTGAGACAGGTGTATCAAGTTTCACAGTCACATAGAAGTCACAGATCCTATACTGATATCTGATATGACAAGCCATACAAATCCACATTAGAACATTTTGCAGTTTTGATTTTGTTATTATGTCTGAGCAAATAACAGCATTAACCATGGCAAAATACATAGAACTGCAGGAAATTATCTTTAAAATTGCAACATTTAATTCAGCTCCACAGCAAAATGTGTAGAATTGTATCAAATTAGATCTAAAACTTCACAAATGTCTCTCATCTACATGGAGAAATGTGTAGAATTGCTTTAAATTGCCTTAAAATGCAAAAATGTCTCTACACCGCCAAGATGGGGCCTCTAAAATCCAGCCGCGACAACAGGCCAACTGTGGGCATTGCCACGCCCCCCACCACACGCCTGTCACACCCACCACCTAAGCCTTTTTTTTATCCATAAAAAACACGGCACTACACTTACATATACACTGACACACACAGAGACGAACACACCAAGGAGCTAGGGCACATCTTAAAGCGCAGCTTCTACATGACTTGAGAATGGGAAGCTTACAGGTCTTTGGAGAATTGTCCGCCACATACTGACAACGTGCCAGAGAGCCAGAGCTGCAGCTTTGGAAATGCATGGGAGATGAGTATTTACCATAAAGTAGTGTGAAAGTACCAGGTTTTGACCACTAGATGCCGCTGTTCCTGCTATACCAACACACTCTTTTATCCATTTTGCTGGTCTCTTGTGTTTATTAAATAGATCACAGCATTTATTTTGCAACTTTGGGTAGAACATGAATAGATGTGGCTCATGATTGGTACACTAGGGCTTCTGAGTGGCACAGCAGTCTAAGGCACTGCATTTCAGTACTAGAGGCGTCACTACAGACCCTGGTTCAATTCCAGGCTGTATCACAACCGGCTGTTGTTGGGAGTCCCAGGGCTGTGCACAACTGGCCCAGCGTTATCCGGATTAGGGTTTGGCTGGGGTAGGCTGTCATTGTAAATAAGAATTTGTTCTTAACTGACTTGCCTAGTTAAATAAAACATTGTGTGGTCATCCTCACACGTCCTCCATGAAAGCAAATACTTCTGTCCTTCTCTTAGCAACCTAATACTGACTGACTGCTGAGAGCCCTATCCTGGCAAACAAGGATCTTCTGGGGCAAAAATACATTCATAGCTTTCAGAAGCATAATAATGCACTTCAGTCAAATTCAACTTCTTCCTATTTTGATGATCTTTGAATACATTTGGACATATGACTTGAGTAATAGATTATCACACACTTCTCAGGATTCTCTGCAGGATGTTCTGCAGAATGAACTGCTCATAAGAGTCCGTAATAGTAAAGGTACTGACGATTACTTGGTTTTATTTACATCTCGGTCATCTCTTTTTTTCTGACTCTGGCCACTCATACTAATTAAGCTGAACCAATTTAACCACTCTGAGCATCCGAGTGTGTCAATGGGTTAGCTGTCTCCGTGTCACTCTGCTCCTGATGGGAAAGATGCTGTTTCCTCCTCTATTCCTCTGCATTGTTTCAACACACTCATAGAGTGAAACTATCATCTCCATGTCACTGTGACACCATGACACCACTACATGCTCAGAGCTCTGTCAGCCATTGCCCCAGAAGCCACCAATTTCAAGCTGTTTGTGTGTGTGTGTGTGTGTGTTCTGCAAAGAGTCACCATATACTGAAACAGTCAACCAATGACTGCCTACTGTTATATAAAAAATAAAACAAACTTCAATTTAACAGCTGACCCCTGTGCCATGTCACTGTTGTAATTTAGAAAAGTAGGCCTAAATAACATTAAAATGAAATTGTAGGGGTATATGATAATTTGATATCCCTTCATGCTTTTATATTGTTGATATTTGTAAATTGACAAATTATTTAATGCCACAGCCACCCATGATTACAATGGAATTATGGCAACCAAATATATACCAGTGACTTGCAGTGTTTTGAAACATTGGTCAATACATTACTGCATCAAAGCTACTAGAGTGCTGCTTTTCCTTTACTGTTTATCCATATGTGACAGGATGAAATTTGTTCCATGAGAGCACGCACACACACACCCACACACACAAACGAGCTCTGACTGACTGAACGTTTTGGATCACCTGCCTGCTATTTTAAGACTGACCCATAAATATCACCGTGAATAACCGTTACACCTAAACAACCAATGTGACCAGCCTCCCAGTGAAGACGAAGTAGTAGCCACACTAGCCTTATATAATAGAGCAGCAATTCATTACATAAACTTGAACCATTTGGTCAATGTAAAGCGAATTGTTCACACGCTGATTGAACATGCGCTGGGATGGTTCCTCATCAGAGAAAGTGGAACATCACTATACACGACATAGAACGCAATTATGAAAATAAAAAGTTTCACCTGAGAGTAATGGAAATGAATGAAAACAAAACGTACAGGATATCCTAACGCTACTCTCAAAAACACAACAAGCCCGCTTAGGTAGGCAAAACAAACACGCAATTATGAAATCGCACAGGGGTTCAGTGAGCAAATGCAAATACGACTGTGCAATGTATACAGCTAGGCTGTATATCGGCAGACACTAATAGATAGGATCAATACATTTACTTCCTACTGTAAACATGTTATCGTTCAGTTAACTCAAACAAAACAAATAAGTGTTTCTGCAAACACTCAACTTACCCATTCCAAAACGCGGATAAATCCAAGGGGTAATTTAAGCACTTGAAACGTTCCAACAGACACGAGCTAAGGGAATAATGACAACAACAATGACATGGAAACAAAAACTATATTGTTAATCAAATAGCCATAACTATTAGTATATAATTTGACTAATTTGAATAATGGCCTTTTAACGCACATTATTTTGAGACCTGACCAAACACCATTTACAATCCATAAACATACCTGGTTAGCTGATTCCATTTTCAAAATACTTATCTACTTGTTCAGTAAAACGTACACAATTTTACAGTGCTACCCAAACCGACTGATGTCTGTGCCTCGCGCAAAAGACTCTCGGCTTTAATTGCTACTGCACGGAAAAAACCGAGCTCTATTCGGCTTGTTGAAAAATAAAACACCATAGAGACAGACTGGGATTGGCTTCACGGAAATAAACGATGGCGTCCACATTTGCCGATTGTAACTGCCTCTCCTCCCCACGTCAGAGATGGTTGAGGGGATGTGATTGTATCTCTCGTGCATTAATGTTGGATCGAGGCACCACGCATTGTAAGGTCATATAAGTAGAAATATACAGTACCCGTCAAAAGTTTGGACACACCTACTCATTCAAATCAAATCCAATTGTATTTGTCACATATGTCAAATACAACAGGTGTAGGTAGACCTTATAGTGAAATGCTTACTTACAAGCCCTTATAACCAACAATGCCAAACGTTTTAAGAAAATAAGTATTATGTAAAAAAATACATACACTACCGGTCCAAAGTTTTAGAACACCTACTCATTCAAGGATTTGTCTTTATTTTTTACTATTTTCTCCATTGTAGAATAATAGGGAAAACATCAAAACTAGCCACCCTTTGCATTGACGACTGCTTTGCACCCTCTTGGCATTCTCTCAATCAGCTTCATGAGGTAGTCACCTGGAATGTATTTCAATTAACAGGTGTGCCTTCTTAAAAGTTAATTTGTGGAATTTCTTTCCTTCTTAATGCGTTTGAGCCATTCAGTTGTATTGTGACAAGGTAGGGGGTATACAGAAGATAGCCCTATTTGGTAAAAGACCAAGTCAATTTTATGGCAAGAACAGCTCAAATAAGCTAAAAGAAACGACAGTCCATCATTACTTTAATACATGAAGGTCAGTCAATACGGAACATTTCAAGGACTTTGAAAGTTTCTTCAAGTGCAGTCGCAAAAACCATCAAGCGCTATGATGAAACTGGCTCTCATGAGGAATGGAAGACCCAGAGTTACCTCTGCTGCAGAGGATAAGTTCATTCGTGTTACCAGCCTCAGAAATTGCAGCACAAATATATGCAACACAGAGTTCAAGTAACAGACACATCTCAACATAAACTGTTCAGTGGATACTTTGTGAATCAGGCCTTCATGGTTAAATTGCTGCAAAGAAACCACTTCTAAAGGACACCATCAAGAAGAAGAGACTTGCTTTGGCCAAGAAACACGAGCAATGGACATTAGACCGGTGGAAATTTGTCCTGTTACGGTACGTGAATGAGGACCCAAAAGCGAATTAACGTAAACAGAGCTTCTTTAATAACAAAACAAACGTAGGCTCAGATGGACCGGCAGATTCCGACAGGACAGGACAAGGTTGCAGCAAACATGACGATAGTCTGGTTCAGGCATGAATAACACAAACAAGAATCCGACAAAGACAGGAGCAAAAACAGAGAGAGATATAGAGGACTAATCAGAGGGAAAAAGGGAACAGGTGGGAAAAGGGGTGACGAGGTAGTTAGGAGGAGACAAGGAACAGCTGGGGGAAAGAGGGGGAGAAAAGGTAACCTAATAACGACCAGCAGAGGGAGACAGGGTGAAGGGAAAGGACAGAAACAAGACACAACATGACAATACATGACAGTACCCCCCCACTCACCGAGCGCCTCCTGGCGCACTCGAGGAGGAAACCTGGCGGCAACGGAGGAAATCATCGATCAGCGCACGGTCCAGCACGTCCCGAGAGGGAACCCAACTCCTCTCCTCAGGACCGTACCCCTCCCAATCTACTAGGTACTGATGACCACGGCCCCGAGGACGCATGTCCAAAATCCTACGGACCCTGTAGATGGGTGCGCCCTCGACAAGGATGGGGGGGGGGGGGGAAGACGAGCGGGGGCGCGAAGAACGGGCTTGACACAGGAGACATGGAAGACCGGGTGGACGCGACGAAGATATCGCGGAAGAAGAAGTCGAACTGCGACAGGATTAATGATCTGGGAAATACGGAACGGACCAATGAACCGCGGGGTCAACTTGCGAGAAGCGGTCTTAAGGGGAAGGTTCTGAGTGGAGAGCCAAACTCTCTGACCGCGACAATATCTAGGACTCTTAGTTCTACGCTTATTAGCAGCCCTCACAGTCTGCGCCCTATAACGGCAAAGTGCAGACCTGACCCTCTTCCAGGTGCGCTCGCAACGTTGGACAAAAGCCTGAGCGGAGGGGACGCTGGACTCGGCGAACTGAGATGAGAACAGCGGAGGCTGGTACCCGAGGCTACTCTGAAAAGGAGATAGCCCGGTCGCAGACGAAGGAAGCGAGTTGTGGGCGTATTCTGCCCAGGGGAGCTGTTCTGACCAAGACGCAGGGTTGCGAAAAGAAAGACTGCGTAAGATGCGACCAATAGTCTGATTGGCCCGTTCTGCTTGACCGTTAGACTGGGGGTGAAAGCCGGAAGAGAGACTGACGGAAGCCCCAATCAAACGGCAAAACTCCCTCCAAAATTGAGACGTGAATTGCGGACCTCTGTCCGAAACGACGTCTGACGGAAGGCCATGAATTCTGAAAACATTCTCGATGATGATTTGTGCCGTCTCTTTAGCAGAAGGAAGCTTAGCAAGGGGAATAAAATGAGCCGCCTTAGAGAACCTGTCGACAACCGTAAGAATAACAGTCTTCCCCGCTGACGAAGGCAGTCCGGTGACAAAATCTAAGGCGATGTGAGACCACGGTCGAGAGGGAATGGGAAGCGGCCTGAGACGGCCGGCAGGAGGGGAGTTACCGGACTTAGTCTGCGCGCAGACCGAACAAGCAGCCACGAAGCGACGCGTGTCATGCTCCCGGGTGGGCCACCAAAAACGCTGGCGAATGGAAGCAAGCGTACCCCGAACGCCAGGGTGGCCGGCTAACTTGGCAGAGTGAGCCCACTGAAGAACGGCCAGACGAGTAGGAACGGGAACGAAAAGAAGGTTCCTGGGACAAGCGCGCGGCGACGGAGTTTGAGTGAGTGCTTGCTTTACCTGCCTCTCAATTCCCCAGACAGTCAACCCGACAACACGCCCCTCAGGGAGAATCCCCTCGGGGTCAGTGGAGGCTACTGAAGAACTGAAGAGACGAGATAAAGCATCAGGCTTGGTGTTCTTAGAGCCCGGACGATAAGAAATCACGAACTCGAAACGAGCGAAAAACAGCGCCCAGCGCGCCTGACGCGCATTAAGTCGTTTGGCAGAACGGATGTACTCAAGGTTCCTATGGTCAGTCCAAACGACAAAAGGAACGGTCGCCCCCTCCAACCACTGTCGCCATTCGCCTAGGGCTAAGCGGATGGCGAGCAGTTCGCGGTTTCCCACATCATAGTTACGTTCCGACGGCGACAGGCGATGAGAAAAATACGCGCTAGGGTGGACCTTGTCGTCAGAGAGGGAGCGCTGAGAAAGAATGGCTCCCACGCCCACCTCTGACGCGTCAACCTCGACCACGAACTGTCTAGAGACGTCAGGTGTAACAAGGATAGGAGCGGATGTAAAACGATTCTTGAGGAGATCAAAAGCTCCCTGGGCGGAAACGGACCACTTAAAGCACGTCTTGACAGAAGTAAGGGCTGTGAGAGGAGCTGCCACCTGACCGAAATTACGGATGAAACGACGATAGAAGTTCGCGAAGCCGAGAAAGCGCTGCAGCTCGACGCGTGACTTAGGGACGGGCCAATCAATGACAGCCTGGACCTTAGCGGGATCCATCTTAATGCCTTCAGCGGAAATAACAGAACCGAGAAATGTGACGGAGGAGGCATGAAAAGTGCACTTCTCAGCCTTCACAAAAAGACAATTCTCTAAAAGGCGCTGGAGGACACGTCGAACGTGCTGAACATGAATCTGGAGTGACGGTGAAAAAATCAGGATATCGTCAAGGTAAACGAAAACAAAGATGTTCAGCATGTCTCTCAGGACATCATTGACTAATGCCTGAAAGACAGCTGGAGCGTTAGCGAGGCCGAAAGGAAGAACCCGGTATTCAAAGTGCCCTAACGGAGTGTTAAACGCCGTCTTCCACTCGTCCCCCTCCCTGATGCGCACGAGATGGTAAGCGTTACGAAGGTCCAACTTAGTGAAAAACCTGGCTCCCTGCAGGATCTCGAAGGCTGAAGACATAAGAGGAAGCGGATAACGATTCTTCACTGTTATGTCATTCAGCCCTCGATAATCCATGCAGGGGCGCAGGGACCCGTCCTTCTTCTTAACAAAAAAAACCCCCGCTCCGGCGGGAGAGGAGGAGGGGACTATGGTACCGGCGGCAAGAGCTACAGACAAATAATCTTCGAGAGCCTTACGTTCGGGAGCCGACAGAGAGTATAGTCTACCCCGGGGGGGAGTGGTTCCCGGAAGGAGATCAATACTACAATCATACGACCGGTGTGGAGGAAGAGAGGTGGCCCTGGACCGACTGAACACCGTGCGCAGATCGTGATATTCCTCCGGCACCCCTGTCAAATCACCAGGCTCCTCCTGTGAAGAAGAGACAGAGGAAACAGGAGGGATAGCAGACATTAAACATTTCACATGACAAGAGACGTTCCAGGAGAGGATAGAATTACTAGACCAATTAATAGAAGGATTATGACAAACTAGCCAGGGATGGCCCAAAACAACAGGTGTAAAAGGTGAACGAAAAATTAAAAAAGAAATGGTTTCGCTATGATTACCAGAGACAGTGAGGGTTAAAGGTAGCGTCTCACGCTGAATCCTGGGGAGAGGACTACCATCCAAGGCGAACAAGGCCGTGGGCTCCCTTAACTGTCTGAGAGGAATGTCGTGTTCCCGAGCCCAGGTCTCGTCCATAAAACAGCCCTACGCCCCAGAGTCTATTAAGGCACCGCAGAAAGCTGACGAACCGGTCCAGCGTAGATGGACCGACAAGGTAGTGCAGGATCTTGAAGGAGAGACAGGAGTAGTAGCGCTCACCAGTAGCCCTCCGCTTACTGATGAGCTCTGGCTTTTACTGGAC